>NW_026705064.1:0-300000 GCF_029867415.1 Vicia villosa
AGATTCTGCTTTGGTCATCAATCAAATCAAAGGAGAATGGGAAACACGCCAACCAGGGCTAATTCCTTACAAAGACTACGCAAGAAGATTGTTACCATTCTTCGACAGGGTAGATTTTCATCGCATTCCTCGTGAAGAAAACAACTTGGCTGATGCCTTAGCCACACTCTCTTCCATGATTAGGATAAATCATTGGAATGACATTCCTCGGATCGATGTTATGCGCCTGGATAGGCCCGCTCATGTTTTCACAGTAGAAGCAATCATCGACGACAAACCGTGGTATCACGACATCAAGAACTTTCTTCAAAAGCAAGAGTACCCTCTTTGAGCATCAAAGAAAGATAGAAAGACTTTGAGAAAGTTAGCTTGTAGATTCTTCTTGAATGAAGATGTTCTGTACAAGAGAAACTTCGACATGGTTCTGCTCAAATGCGTTGACAGAAAAGAAGCAGAAATACTCATGAGAGAAATACATGAAGGTTCCTTTGGTACTCACACCAATGGACACACCATGACAAGGAAAATACTGAGAGCAGGATATTATTGGCTGACAATGGAGTCAGATTGCTACCAGTACGCAAAGAGATGTCACAAATGCCAGATCTACGCCGATAGAATTCATGTGCCACCATCTCTTCTCAGCATACTCTCTTCCCCTTGGCCTTTCTCCATGTGGGGAATCGACATGATTGGAATGATCGAACCAAAAGCGTCCAACGGACATCGCTTCATCTTGGTAGCTATAGACTATTTCACCAAATGGGTTGAGGCAGCTTCATATGCAAACGTTACAAGACAAGTTGTCGTCAGGTTTATCAAGAATCACATCATCTGTCGCTACGGCATTCCTAGCAAGATAATTACTGACAATGGGTCAAATTTGAATAACAAAATGATGAAGGAGATTTGTGAAGAATTCAAGATTGAACATCACAACTCATCTCCTTACAGGCCAAAGATGAATGGAGCTGTAGAAGCAGCTAACAAAAACATCAAGAAAATCATTCAGAAGATGGTCATCACTTACAAAGATTGGCATGAAATGCTCCCGTATGCTCTTCATGGTTACCGTACATCAGTACGTACTTCGACTGGAGCAACTCCTTTCTCCCTTGTATATGGCATGGAGGCAGTCCTACCTATAGAGGTTGAGATTCCATCAATGAGAGTTTTGATGGAGGCAAAATTAACAGAAGCCGAGTGGTGTCAAAGCAGATTCGATGAATTGAACTTAATCGAAGAAAAGCGCATGACAGCTTTATGCCACGGACAGCTATATCAACAAAGAATGAAGAAAGCTTTCGACAAAAAGGTTCGACCTCGCACAATCAAAGAAGGCGACCTTGTACTCAAAAAGATTCAATCTTTTCTCACAGATTCGAGAGGGAAATGGACTCCCAATTATGACGGCCCCTACGTGGTCAAGAGAGCTTTCTCAGGAGGAGCCTTAATACTCACGACTATGGATGGAGAAGAATTCACCCGTCCTGTGAACGTCGATGCAGTCAAGAAATACTTCGCCTAAATAAACAAAAGAACAGCTCGCTAAGTTGAAAACTCGCAAAGAGCGACTTAGGCAAAAAAGAGCGTCTCGGTGAATCGAAAACCCGAAAGGGCGATTCAGGCAAAAATTAGAGACATATAAAAAAAATAATCAATCCCGGTAGACTTAAAACCCGAAAGGGGTAGTTTACGCAAAAGTTAGGGATATATGGCAAGTAATTGTGTTCAGGACAAACTTGATCATTCAAAATCCATAGCGGAGTGTTCATCAGCAGTAAGTCATCTTCTACGAAGCACGAATACAGCGCAACTTGGAGTGGAAGGGAAAGATAACGGTCGTCACGTTTCATCGTAGCCCTTTTCCCGAAAATTACCAATTTCCAACTTTGTAAATACTCCATGGAATCAAGCATTTGGCTGATTACCATTCCATATATAATAATTTGAGCCTTGTGCTTTTCCTTTGCAATCTAGTCTTATTCAGTTTCTTGAAATGCATTTTAAGTTTAAACAGTCAATTTCTTGAAACAAATGTTTTCATAAAATAAAAATGAATTTACTTGCAAAAATAAAGGTGAAATTTCTTTCTAAGGTTTACAAACAATAGGAAGAATGCAAACAGTTGCTCCGAGAACGGTTGAGACTCCGGGAACCAATATTTCCCCATGAGGTCGCTTTGCGAACATCTCCCGATGACGGATCTTTACTTCAATTCATATTACTTACTTCGGACAGCGGACAACTGATAACCAGATATTCCCGACAGAGTTCGAACTCCAAGAAGAGGACATCTTCTGATCCACAAGAATTTCAGTCGTATCTTAGGATTTTACATCCGCGACAATTCTATTCACATTCACTTTACATTTTATCATTGTCATAATATTCATGCATACATTACATCATAATTGCATAGCCGAATCAGGCTTTGATCCTGTGAATGCCTAAGTCATTTAGGCATGAACTCGAGTTTCCCCTGCAAGTTCCGGAGAAACTTTTTCCTTTGAAACAACAGTTCATACACAAGGATCTCACCAAGCAAGTCAACAAATGGTAGTCTCCCTCAAGGAGATAGTTTGTTCACTTTTGGAATTCCTCAGCCGAGATTCTCCTGCAGAGCGACATTCGACAGTCTTCTTCAGATAATATATTCTGCTTCACATTTTGGAATTCCCTACAGGTTTGGTATTTCCCCAGCAAGGTCGAGAGATGCCACTTTTTCGTCAAAGAAAATAATTCAGAATCTCCCAGCAGATCGACAAATGATTCCCCAGCAGAATCAGTGAATGGTAGTCTTCGTCCAGAAGATAGTTCATGATCCCCAGCGAAGTCAACAAATGGTAGTCTTTTCCCAAGGAAAGACAGTTTGTTTGTTAAATACTCAAGAGATCGACAAAATGGCAGTTTCTTCAAACAGTTTGTCTGTTTCAGGGATGTTTAGATCCCCACAGAGTCGATAAATGGTAGTTTTCCTCTTAGGAAAACAGTTTGTTGATTCCCCAGGCACCAGTCGACGAATGGCAGTTTTCACCCCGAAAACAGTTCGTCCGCCTTCAAACAAAGTCATTAGCCCCTCAAAAGAGCGCGGGCCCATATGACAATCTTTCAAAGATGCCAGGTCAAAAGGGAAGATGGTGAAGTTTCTTTATTACCGTCAAATGGTATCTTACCTCCAAGTGCTGGTAAGAAGTTTGATGAGGAAACAAACCTTTGAAGTTTCTTTATTACCATCAAATGGTATCTCATCTCCAAGTGCTGATGAGAAGTTTGATGAGGAAACAAACCCTTGAAGTTTCTTTATTACCATCAAATGGTATCTCATCTCCAAGTGCTGATGAGAAGTTTGATGAGGAAACAAACCCTTGAAGTTTCTTTATTACCATCAAATGGTATCTCATCTCCAAGTGCTGATGAGAAGTTTGATGAGGAAACAAACCCTTGAAGTTTCTTTATTACCATCAAATGGTATCTCATCTCCAAGTGCTGATGAGAAGTTTGATGAGGAAACAAACCCTTGAAGTTTCTTTATTACCGTCAAATGGTATCTCATCTCCAAGTGCTGATGAGAAGTTTGATGAGGAAACAAACCTTTGAAGTTTCTTTATTTACCGTCAAATGGTATCTTACCTCCAAGTGCTGGTAAGAAGTTTGATGAGGAAACAAACCGTTGGAAATTTTCTCTTTATCTGAGATATTGTCCAAACACAACTAAGACCAGTTTCGAGATATGGACATCCGAAACAAGGGGGAGGTTGTTTACCTTTTTCTAAGTATCAACACTTAGTTAAAGAAGATGGATTGCGCATCCTACACTGCCATCCATTCGCCAGAATCCACATCAAGTATTTCTGCAGGAGTTTGTCTCCTCATCCCCCGCCAAGTGCGACAACGGGATCAAGTCATGCAAAGATTTTATCAATTACAACATCTCAAGAGCGCCCAAAATTCGGGCATTCCTCGATATTTAAGTCTCTTTTACGCCGGAAAGATCGAGATATCAATCTCTCTCCCTCCAGATAAAAGAAACTTAAATAGGGGCATCTGTCATACCCTAATTTTTGACCCCCCTGAGATGGCATATCTCTAGGATTTTTCATCAGGTCAAGACAAGTTCCCAGAGCAGTTACTTCTCCATCTGGTATCTAATCGAGGATGCTCAAAGACAAGAAAGCTCAGGCAAAGGATCAATCAATACAAGGATTAGTCCCTAATACAATCATGGGGCTCAAGGACTTCATTTTTCTCATCTATGATTAATTAGACATCCAGTCATCTGAGTACAGGTTTACTCAGGTCACCAAACTAGGGTTTTGAGCCTAATCAAGGACTGAAATCAGGGATCACCTTTGGGAAACCCTAAAAAGCCCCAGGAAACCATTCAAAGACATCAATCATCTTCAAATAACTCATATGACAAGATCCACTGGACATTACACCTCAGTTCAAAGTCGACACTCATCATTGTCCTCTGGTCGACAATTAGGGTTTTTGACCTAATTCACCAAGATAGTTGACTTTTAATCAGGGCATGGATCAAAAACTCAAGACATGATTCAAGAATCTCTACTACCTCAATATAATCCATTTACATCATTCATTTGAGGAAAAGATCTTGTTTCTACACAAAAGCCCAAAAATTCACTTTGTCAGGAAAAGTCAACTGTGTGGGATCATCATTGACTTTTAAGATTTTTGGTCAAAAAATGACTTTCAAAGATCAATATCATCAATATATGGATGTCAAAGTCATTTGACCAAAGAAATTCAAAGAAATTCATCAAGGAGCAAAAAGTCGGGAATTAGGGTTTTTGAGGGCATTGTGAGAACTCAAAATTTCACCTACACAACTCAAAAAACTTCCAACATGAAAGTTGTAGATCTTGCAAAATAAAACAACATCTTACAAGGGAACTTTTTTCAAAAGATCAACCATTTATGAAGTTTTGGAAATTTTGAAGTTTAGGTCATAAACACTTAGAAATTTTTCTAACTGTTTTAACCTAGTTTTCATCCAACTTTGGGCTCATTTTTCACAAATTTCCCAAATGATTCTGAAGAAGACATAAACTAATGATTTGAAGTAGATGTTTAGGGCTTTCCAAATTGTGTTCAACCTTATCCAAATTCAATTTGAGCTAGGAGTTATGCCTGTTCAAAGTTGGCCTCATGAAGTAAAATTATAGGTCATGTGCAAATTGGAACTTTGCAATTTTGTGCATTTTGCTTCATGAATGGATGCTACACGGCCCATAACACATCTGAAACCATGCCATGCATTCATTTTCACCATGCCATAAGAATTGAAGAAGATTCTAAAAACAAGAACATGTGATTATGTAATGATTACATTTGTGAATTTATGGCAAATTGATGAATCACCCAAGGAATCTTCTCACCAACCAATTAGAGCTCATTTCTGGCTCAGAATTGTCCCCTAAGATTAAACAAAATCGAGGGCTAGGGGGATTGATCAAATGGAATCAAAATTCTCATCATTGCATAAGAGATACTTGCAAACTTCCTTCATGGCTAAGAAAGCAAATCAACTTCACTAAGGAAGCTCACTCCTCTGCAGCTATACTGATCCATTTGCCTATAAATACAGATGCATTCCTCATTCAAAAAACACACCAAAGCAACCATATTCCTTGCTTTCTCTTTCTCTTCTCATGTTCATTATTTTTCAAAGTTCTTTGGCAAGAAGAATCGATTTCTTCAAACCAGAGCTCATCTTTGGGAAGTGAACATTCTAACATCTCAAGGGAGGTCATTTGAGGTGATCCAAGCACCTGGATCACTTCTGTAAGTGGAGGAACACCATTGTTGCTCTCACTTTGGAGCATTTGCAGTTGGAGGTCCATGGACTAATTCAGGAGGTTCCAAGCCAAGCCAATCATCCAGGCACACTCCTCAAGTCATAGTGAAGCTAACCAGATGGCTGCAGCTCATCTGTAACTCAAGAATCAACACCCTCCATGCTCACTTGAAGCTGAAATCGAGGGAGGTCCATAGAACAATTCAGAAGGATTCAGGTTGCAATAAGCATTCAGTTAGCATCATTGAGTCTCAGGGAAGCTATTGAGATCATTCATTCAAGCCCAGGTGCTCTCCATCATCCTCACGACCTCCATTTTCAGAGGTAAGTTTCTGAACTCCACCTCTTTAATTTAAGCACTCTTTGTGGTAAAGCTCGATTCTATCTTGTTCAGCATCATCAGAGGATTGAAAACCCTCTATCATCATTCATTTATTCATCTTGTGCATTATTTAATTTTAAAATTAGGGTTTATGTGTTCTTCGTGTTCATAATGAAATTCGTTAGTTACACTTAGAATAAATGAATTCTGAGCCCATAATCATGTTCCTTGTCCAAAAACGAGTGAGATTGATGTTTACATCATGCCATTTAGTTGAGAAACCAGAGAGTTAGGAATTTGAAAATCTGAAGCTCGAGGAAGAAGATGAACATGGCGCGCGTAAAATTTGAATTTCCTAGCTTATCTGAAAATATAATATATTGAGTGTATATAGTTAACAAGTTGCGCGCGCAGCTCAGTTGGTTAAGTTTTGAAATGTGATCATGAAGGGCGTGGGTTCGAACCTCTCTAGGGCCAAACCAATTTTTTAGCATCCATTTTCATTCTTTTTTTATACAAACTTCACACAATCAATAAACTTATCAAATTAAATCATTTTCACTTCATTTTTCACACACTTGCTATTTAATATACCTACTTTGTGAATAATCAAAAAAAATCATAAAAATATTATTTATTTCATGTGTTTTAATTAGGTTTAAAATAGTATGTTTTAAATATTTTCTTAATTACTTTAAAATATATATTTTCATTTTGTTTTAACCTAATTACTTTGTGAATAATTTTATGATAAAACCCTAATTATTTAGGTCTTAATTGAGTATAGATTTCATCTTTGCCTTAATTAAGTTGACTTTTGTCAATATTCAAAACTATTTTCAATCTCTGATTAAACGGATGATTAAGGTTTTCAAACAACAAAACCTTGCATCATTCCAAATCATTTTCAAAACTGCTCTTGTAACCAGTACTGTAAAGTACTGGGCCTCTAATAGAGTGTAAGTCCCAAAAACCTTCTCTTCTTAGCTTGTTTTCAAAACTGTATTTTCAAAATCTTCTTTCTGTTTTCAAAACATTCTTCTGGTATTTGAAGGGCATTATTCCCGGTGAAACTCTTCAGATACCTATGTGACCTTTGTCCATCTTCACTTCTTCTGTTTTCAAAAACCATTAACTGTTTATCATATATATATTCAACTGTTATCAACAAAACAACAAAATTACTGTTGAGGCTCTGTACATACTTCTTCAAAGGCCTCCACACCATCCAGGCTAGGCTTTACAAGCTTTCAATTTACAGTCTTTATTTAAATTACTGTCAAATATAAACTGTGCATATATTAGTTTAGAACTACGTTTGAGTATAAACCTTAGGACAGTTAAACTATATATATATATATATATATTATAGGAATATGGCCTAGGATTGAGAATGTCTTCCCGGTGAAGGCTCTTTCCTAATTAGAGATCTGTAGTTCAAACCCCCAAGATGAATTATTCCCGGTGAAACATCTTGGCAAAAACCTTAGAATCCAAATAAATAGGACACATCCACCCAAAGAGGAATTATTCCCGGTGAAACCTCTTACCCATTTGCTTAGAGCCAAAATAAGTTCAAAACTACATAGCTTTCTCTTGTGCTATAACAAGGACCCTCGATTAGCCTCCTCTTGGGCTTTGTACAAGGACCCACAGGCTTCTTAAAAGCATTTCCAGCTTCCTCTTGAGCTTGTATACAAGGACCCATCAGGTTTCTTATAAACATAGGAACAGGTCTTTAGCCACCTTTTAGCCTACCCTGGTGAGTTTCTTCCAATTTAAACCAGACTTTAAACAAGCTAAGTTTGTCTCAATTTTGCATTGAGTACACCTTTTGGAATGAGAGACATGGACAGTCTCTGTCACCCTTATCTTCATCAATCTTCCTTAGCAGAGTCTAGGATCCATGCTTTGGGTCATCCTCAGCATTGAGTCAGCCTTCATCTTGGGCTTTAAACAAGAAGTCTCCATTAGATAATCTTTCTGCCATTCATTTCCAACAAAACCCCTGGAAAGGGTTAGCCTCCAAAGTCAATTAAAATCAACCTCCATTTCAATAAATCCCTAGAAAGGGTTAGCTTCCATACATTCTTTCATTTTTAATATAAACCCCTGGAAAGGGTTAGCCTCCAAAGTCAATTAATAAAAAATGTCAAAAAAATAAAGATTCATTTATCTTAGGAGATAATTTCCCCAAAAGAGTCAAAACCCCTGGAAAGGGTCAGCCTCCAAAAACATGATAAAGTCAGTCTTTTAACAGACAAATTCACCAGCTGAGTCAAAATCCCTGGAAAGGGTTAGCTTCCAAAGAAAAACAGTCTTTTAATAAATAAAATCTCCTCAGTAGAGTCAAAACCAACAAAAACAGTTAGCCTCAACCTTGGGCTTCATACAAGGCACCCAAACAATAAAACTCCCCTGTCAAGAGTCAGCCTCAACCTTGGGCATTGTACAAGGCAGATAATAGAGTCTCCCCAGTGAGTTCTTCATCACTCAGTAGCCACAACCTTGGGCTTTGTACAAGGCAGATAAACCATATTTTTCATGTGTCAAAGATTCCTAACACTTAGGATCTTTCCCCATATAGTCATCCATACTTAATTCATTTAAGAGTCCGCCACAACCTTGGGCTTTGTACAAGGCAGAAAATAATGTTTTCCCTAGCAACAGTCAGCCACAACCTTGGGCTTTGTACAAGGCACACAAAATAGAGTCATTCATAGTCTTAAAAATTCAATTATCCTCAACAGTTAGCCACAACCTTGGGCTTTGTACAAGGCACATAAATAGAGTCTCCCTAAGTAGAGTCAGCCTCAATTCTGGGCTTTGTACAGAACACAAAAATACCCTGTAATTAATCCCCATTGAAGTCATCTCCCAGAAACATAATATTAATTAATCAATCAAAAAGCCTCAAGCTTGGGCCTCATACAAGCCAGCTAAAGTCAAATCTTTTATACAGTAGATAGACATAGCTTATCTCTATAGAGAGATATTTTTACTACTCTACCACATTCAAACAAACAAACATTTCATTTCAATTTTAATCAAGTCTCCCATTTAGGATTTTGAAAGGCATGAGCTGGCAGTAAAACCCAGACATGTGGTAACTTTCCCTAATTTGGATGAGCATCTTTCTTTCATTTAAGAGGCATTTGACTGGTATACTTGCACATACACAAGTAAGGTCCCCCTCTTGAATGAAATGAATTCAGTTATTCTGTCACTCCTTTAAATGTTTGTGGTAGAATAGTACAAATACATCTCTGTAAAGATGATTTCAAGTCTCTTTACTGTAAACAGAGATTTAATTCCAAGCTTCAACCTTGAGCTTCAAGCAAGGCACCAAAAATAATTAATTTCCCTAGTTAGTTCCCCGAACTACATTAAGCTCTGACTTCCACTAGGGATATGTAGGCATGAGGTTCACAAGGAATCTCAGCGAGCTAATAAAATACCAAAAATAGTCAGTTTGTCTGTCTGTCTGTCTTTTCAAATCAAATCAATTCCTTCTCCTAATACAAAGGAGAAACTTTCCCAATCATTAGCAATAAACACAAACACAAATGACACAGAGAAGGTTCCTGTAGAATACTACAGATATGTAGGGTGTTTAAACACTTCCCTATGTATAACCGACCTCCCGGACTCCAGAATTTCTAGTCTAGGTGAAATCCCCACACTTAGCAAACTCCTAGGGTTTAGTTGAGATCTTTTTTTCCCTTTCCTACTCGTAGGACAAATAAGAAAGTTCGTGTGATATCGTAGGAAGAACTGAAACAAAATTCATCCCACCACGGGCGCATTCTCCTTCCAAATTTCGCGTGAAGGGTTTAGCGTGTTAGAACAAGATTTGTTCTGATCAATTATCTTAGTTTTGATGATAACAATAATATGAATTTTGCTTAAGATAATATGGTACTCTAATCCAATGCAATTTCCTTTTCAGGAAATATATAAAGAGTATGCATAATTCAGCGCTCAGAAGCTTTGTCTCAAAGGGTTCAGCATGCAACATCAGAACATGGTCTGGCAAGACATCAGAAGATGGTCGAAGCAGAATCAGAACATGGGTCTATGGAAGCATCAGAAGAACAAGAGAACAGAAGCACTGAAGTTCTGATGGTATCACGCTCAGAAGCACTTCAAGGTCAGAAGATCAGAAGATGCTTTGCACCAAGCTGTTTGACTCTGATGATATTCAAACGTTGTATTCACAAACATCATATCAGAAGAAAGTACAAGTGGCAAGCTACGCTGACTGACAAAAGGAATGTTAAAAGCTACTAAAGGCTACGTCAGTAGACACAGCGTGAACAAGGCTCGAGGTAGTTGACAAAAGCGTATAACATTAAATGCGATGCTGTACGGAACACGCAAAGCATTAAATGCACTCAACGGTCATCTTCTCCAACGCCTATAAATATGAAGTTCTGATGAGAAGCAAGGTTAACGATTCTGCACCAAAACAACTCATATTAAACTTGCTGAAACGCTGTTCAAATTCAAAGCTCAGAATCTTCATCTTCATCAAAGCTCACTACATTGCTGTTGTAATATATTAGTGAGATTAAGCTTAAACGTTAAGAGAAATATCACAGTTTGTGATTATAGCTTTTAAGAAGCAATTGTAATACTCTTAGAATTGATTACATTAAGTTGTAAGGAACTAGAGTGATCGTGTGGATCAGAATACTCTAGGAAGTCTTAGAGGTTATCTAAGCAGGTTGTAACTAGAGTGATCGTGTGGATCAGTATACTCTAGAAAAGTCTTAGAGGGTATCTAAGCAGTTGTTCCTGGAGTGATCAGTGTGTGATCAGAAGACTCTGGAAGACTTAGTTGCTGACTAAGTGGAGAACCATTGTAATCCGTGCGATTAGTGGATTAAATCCTCAGTTGAGGTAAATCATCTCTGCGGGGGTGGACTGGAGTAGTTTAGTTAACAACGAACCAGGATAAAAATAACTGTGCAATTTATTTTTATCTGTCAAGTTTTTAAAGCTACACTTATTCAAACCCCCCCTTTCTAAGTGTTTTTCTATCCTTCATAGCGTGCCGTCCTCCCAAGTGAAACGGGGAGGTAAAGAAAACGACCACCACAGTTATGCGCGGGATATCTTGACTAAACAATAGTTAAGTGATTACTGATTTAATCTCGGAATTGTCCTGATAAAATGCAACAACACTAGCACTATAAATCTCCTTAAAAATTTGGTTTTCTTATTATTCCTTTTATCAATGTGTTATATATGTTTTATGTGATGTTTGTTTATTTTGCCTTTTGATAATGGAAAAGGGGAAGTTAACCACTACAAATCTTTGGATTGATGGCATAACTTAATAACGCATTAAATTAATTGGACTTTTCTTATCTTTTCTTGTATGCAATTATGAGGTGTTGGTGGAATTTTTAGAATATATTTCTTTGTTTTTAAAACAATATATAAAAAAAATTATTGATTTTGAATATTATTGATCTGAAAAATATAACTACCATAGCAATTTTCCAACTTAGATAAGTAAAAAACAATTTTAAGAATTGCTACTAAATTGAAGACTAAAAAATTGTTTTATAAAATTATTTGAATAGTTTTTGTAGTTGTATATCTTAAGTACCAGTAGTGTGTGTGTAGCAACCTGCCCTAAAAATTGAGCTTTTAGAGTCGCCACCTATTCTGAAGGGCGAATAGGAAACCCTACGCAGTTAAGAGATTTCTGGGTAAGTTATTATAATCAGGTTGAGGGAAGGTATTAGGCACCCTCAACCCTTTCCTATTGGCTTTGAATCTAAGGTAAAGATTTATGGCTAAAACGTTGAGGTTTAATAGCTAAAGAATTGAATAAGGGGAAAATTGAGATTTTAGGGAAGGGGACTCGCCTTGGTTATCCAAGTGCCTACGTATCTCCTTAGGGAGAATCAGAGTCAACGTAGTTCGGGCACAGGGTTGTACGCCTTAGGATTGAATTTTTTGGTTTGAAATTGATTAAAGGCTTTTTGAGTGGCCTATTCGCAGTTTTGAATTAGGATGAAAATCCGTAGTCTGATTTGAAGTGTTTTGAATGTTTTAAGTTTTGGGCGTACAACCCTGATTTGATATGGCACCGTTAGATGCGGTGACCAATAGATTTGGTCAGTATAGCTAACGGATTAAGGGGCATTGCTGGTTACTCAGATCGATAGATTGATCGTCGCGGACAGCAAATTAGATGTGTTTTGGATTTTATGTATATTTTATCTCTCGTCTAAAGCGACTAATAGCTTTAGTCGGGTTGAGGAGAGAATTATTCGAGAATTAATTAAATTAATATTAGATTAATTTTATTTGCCCCAACGGTAATGGGATTGGATAAACCCTAATATACCTTTCTAGGTTTTTGTGGTTTAACAATTATAATTAATAATTAATTAAATTAATTAAGTCGAATAATCGACATAATCGAACAATCGGGATGATCTTAAATAATTCTATCAGCTTGCAGTCGTTTGCAAAGAAAATAAAATAATGCAGGAGCCAGGATTCGATCCCACGCTCTTGCTCCCACAAACATGATAAGCGCTCTTTCCACTGAGCCAAATGGATTTCGCTGTTTGTTGAATGCCATGCATATAATATAAAGACAAACAAATTTAGAAAATTTAAAACCAAAAATCTGCGCGCACAGACTGTCTTCTTCGTTAGGATCTTGAGAAAGGCAACGCTTTTATGCCTGCGATCTCCCAACGTTGCCATAGCCCCTGCCAACCAAAATTCATGAAACGCACAAGAAAAATTTATGAAAACACCATGGATCAACTGTAAAGTGTCCTGCGAGTACAAATACACCTTCGGTTTTGTCTGACTAAACCTATAATGTATAATCCCAATTTAGAGCTACAAAACCCTAACTATGGCAAATCACGATTCCTGCGATTAAACTCCAATTGTATCATTCAAATAGATTCAAAAAATTATTCTAAACACAGAGATACAATCGAATCATGCTAAAAGTGTATGTATATATGAAATCGCGATTGGAACAAAACGAGTATAAACCGTGAGTTCTGGGACTCGATTCTGAGTGTTTCGATCAATGGTGATGGTCGATATAGCTTAAGGAAACTCCAAGGAATCAATTGGTATTCTTTATTCGGCCTCTATCCTCCAGAAAATCTGAATCCGAGTTTTGGTGGTTCTTGAGTTTTTTTTTGTTTTTCAATGTCTTATCAGCGGCCAAGCCCCCCTCCTTGCGTATGCATCTATCCCAATTATATATGGAGAGCTCTAGGTTAACAGAATTGAATCAAATCTGGTTAATTTTGGCTATTGATTCTTGATTGAAGATCAAATACAAACTTTCCAATCTTGGAGTTTTTTCTCTTTTAATCCAAACCAATTTTCCTTCAGTTTCTCACGCCACTTCAAAAATGGGATTTCTTTTTTTCTAAAAAATGCTTTTTATTTATTTATTTATTTTAATAAAATAATAATAATAATTAATAGTAATTAACACTAATATAATAATAATACTCCTAATAGTATAATAGTTAGTATAATAGTTAGTAAAAAAAAATTACAAAAATAATAATTCTAATAATAAATTATAAAAATTGAATAAAATGAGCAAATATAAAAATAAATTATGATGATTAAAAACCCCAAAAGATAAGATAGATGGGCCAAACGTTTGGACCCAAGATACCTGTTAATTTCACCTCATTTTAAGTCAGGGTATTTTATAAGAGGGTGGGTTTGACAATAGGAGTGTCAAACCCCATGACTCTTAATTTTGCCCTGATGATTTAAAAGACGTGGATTTGATCGGGCAAATTTTGGGGTATGACAGCTGCCCCTGTTCAGTCTTCTTAAACCTGAAGAGTCAGATAGGCACGTCTGTCTATCGTGATCTAAAGGTAGAAGATGATTGGACACTGAAATGCCCTGAAATTTGCATGTGTTGGGAATAAATTCCGTGGGAGATGGGCTTAAAGATGCCACCCAAGGTAAATACCCCTGTCTTTTGAAGAATGTGTAGCAGATGATTTCGAAAGGAACCACTTGCTTTGATTGTAGCATGGCCTAGAAAGGCAACCTGAATTTTATGCAATGCTATGATGTATGCAATGCATGATGCGGTGAGCTTCTCAAAATAAATGAGAGCGATGTATGTATATGCATTATGTATGAAATGAGATATGTTAGTTGAATGATGCATGATTGTCAGTTAAAGTATGTTAGTAGCTCTGAAAAGAAAGATGACACCTTTTGATTGTTATTGATGATGTTTTGGAGAATATCACTGCCGAGGGACTAACGTGATAAACCCGATTGAGAAACCTTTTGAACATCTTTGTTGTAAAATCCTTTGTAAAACCCCGTTTGCTTGGAAAAGCTCCTAGAAGGAATGGAATACGTCTTAAAGAAGACTGCCTGGAAAGGTTCCGGAAAAGGACTGCACCAATAGGATCATTTGCCATAGCTATAGCAAACTCACCTGCACCACTGCACCATTTAGGATAATTTGCTATGCTTATAGCAACTTCACCTGCACCATTTAGGATAATTTGCTATGCTTATAGCAAACTCACCTGCCCCATTTAGGATCGTTTGCCGTGCTTGTAGCAAACTCACCTGCACCATTTAGGATCATTTGCCGTGCTTGTAGCAAACTCACCTGCCCCATTTAGGATCATTTGCCGTGCTTGTAGCAAACTCACCCGCACCATTTAGGATAATTTGTCGTGCTTGTAGCAAACTCACCCGCACCATTCGGATCATTTGCCCTGGTTTGGACAAATTTCACCTGCACCAATAGGAGTCCCTTGCCCTGGTTCGGACAAGTCACCTGCACCAATAGGAATTATTTGCTATAGCTCTAACAAACTTACCTGCGTGAAAGAATTCACTTGTTTGGAGATTCACGACTCGAGGGTCGAATATTCACGACACGTGGGTCGGAAAACACACCTATCACAACACGAGGGTTGGAAACTGGGCTGTTGTAACAGTCAGACGAGAACCGACTACCAAACGAGAATTGGGTTTTCATGTAACAGTCAGACGGGAACTGACTACCAGACGGGAACTGGATTTTGAGGTAACAGTCAGACGGGAACTGACTTTAAAAATGATTTTCTAGGGCGAGCACTAGACTTTGAAGTGATTTGCCAAGACGAGACTGGACTTTAAAATGGTTTGGATTGCCAATAAAAATTGGGCTCTTCGTGAGATGTATATGCTAATGCGTATGTATGTATGCTAATGCTGATGTATGTGATGCTGATGTTAATCCCAAGATTTTATCTCCTTATTGAACTTGTTTAAACCATATTTGCACCTACACCACGGCTATGCTTATGCCGGCTTGGTAGTGTTTATGTATGCGGGTAATGCTTATGCTTATGCGTAGTTTGTTTATGAGTGAAATGAGATAATGTCTTCTATAAGATTACCTGAAAAGGTTTTTTTGGGATGGAGGTGAATGTTTTTCTTAAGGAAGACTATCTGAAGAGATTTTAGCAAGGAATGAAGGATGTCTTTGAAGACGACTACCTGAAAAGGCTGAAAGATGTCTTACAAAGACTACCTAAAGAGGTTCTTGGAGAGGACAGTGAATGTCTTAGAAGAGACCACCCAGAAAGGTTCGTAGAATGTCTTAAAGAAAACCACCTGAAGAGGTTGCCAAATTGTTTTGAAAAAGACTACCTGAAAAGGTACTTAGAATAAGAATGTCTCGAAGAAGACTACCTGAAAAGGTGCTTAGAAAAGGAATGTCTTGAAGAAGACTACCTGAAAAGGAACTTAGAAAAAGGAATGTCTTGAAGAAGACTACCTGAAAAGGGACTTAGAAAAAGGAATATCTTAAAGAAGACTACCTGAAGAGGTTCCTAGAAAGGGTCGTAGGATTTGTCTTAAAGAAGACTACCTGAAAAGGTTCCTAGAAATGATGGTGATCGTCTTAGAGAAGACTACTTGAAAAGGTTAAAAGATGTCTTAAAAGACTACCTAAAGAGGTTTTTTGAAAAAGAATGTCTTAAAGAAGACTACCTAAATAGGTTCTTGGAAAGGATGGTGATTGTCTTAGAGAAGACTACTTGAAAAGGTTGAAAGATGTCTTAAAAGACTACCTAAAGAGGTTTTTGGAAAAAGAATGTCTTAAAGAAGACCACCTGAATAAGTTCCTGAAAAGGATGACAATTTGTCTTGAAGAAGACTACCTAAAAAGGCTCTTGGAAATAGCGATGATCGTCTTAGAGAAGACTACCTAGAAAGGTTCTTAGAAAAAGAATGTTTTAAAAAAAGCCTACCTAAAAAGGTTCTTAGAAGGGATCGTAAGATTTGTCTTAAACAAGACTACCTGAACAGGTTGGAAGATGTCTTAAAAAGACTACCTAAAGAGGTTCCTAGAAAGGACCGTAGGATTGGTCTTAAAGAAGACTACCTAAAAAGGTGTGGTGTAATGTATCGACCAATGTATGTAATGCATGATTTGTATGTATTCGCATGATACTCCGATGATAGGTTGTTGATAACCAAAGCGTATATAGCTCGCTAGAGTTGCAGGTTTGTTTGATAAGGTGGGGTGTGATGCTAGCGCGATTCCCCGATACCTGTTTTTGAAGATCGTAGTTAGGAGAAATATTTGTTCGATGTTGTGAAGCGTGAGAATGCCTTATGCTGTGCGCCTTGCCCCAATTTGGATTTTGAATTACTCCACGCCTTTAACCTTTTGAGGTTCTCCATGTCTTTCACCTTTTGTAATTCACACTTTTAACCTTTTCGAGGTTCTCCACACCTTTAACCTTTGTGGTTCTCCACACCTTATGGATTTGATATCCCATGCCCTAATGTTTAGTGGAAAAAGGATGCCCATGATCTCCACGCCAAGAAGGGAGTGCCCCGAGAAATAACCTTGTCATATCGTTCGACGTTTAGATTGAAGAGTATGCCTTTGATCTCCAGGATATGGAAGGCTATCCGTAGTGTTCTATCCTTTTGATTTGAATTCTTCCCATGTTTGACATGCCCCTGTTTGTTGTTGCTTCGAGGTGTGCCCCAGGTTGATTGAACCTTTAGAAAGATTGCCCCTAGTTAATAGGATATTTGATTGCATGCCCCTGCGATCCTTGAATTTTTGCCCCTGTTAAGGGGAACCCCCTAGATGTGATTCCCCCCATTCCAGAGTCTTTATTAGAAAGATCGCCTTTGATTAAACCAATTTCGAGATCTCCTCGATGCTAAGTGTATACTTGCAGATGACGTTGTACCCTTTGAGAAGTAACTCCAACGCAATGCGGATGCAAGTTTTGGAATCGAAGTCCGTTATGAATTGGGACATGATGATTAGAAGTGAATGCTTGAAGAAGCGTAGTCATTAGAAATAGTTTTAACAAACTTAGGAGTCAGTATAACAAAATCCTGCTTAATATGCTTTCATAGTTAACCTTGCCTCAATTAGGACTTTTGAATGTTGTAACTTGGCCTTGGCCTTAATTCAGAAATACATCTTAGTAATATTTAGAGGTGTGTTTGAAAGAATCATGGTATCGATAATAATTCTAAAAAAAATACTCTTGCCCGTCAAAATTACTCCCTTTGTCTCCCACCTTCACAATTTTATAAATTTTCATTTCTTTCTTTTGAAATTTGTAAAAAGAAAATCACTATACAAAATAAAAACGCATGTATAAACATTGTTCCGCGTTTTTAAAAAAATAGTGTGATACTCATGGTACCTGTTGCTTTCGCGCATTTGGATTGAGGAAAATAAAAGGTATTAGTAAAAGACTTAATTTTGGTTAAAATGGGTAAAGTAATAAAAATACTAATATTAAAAAATTGAATATTGAAAATAAAAAATAATTAAGAAAATTAAGTTTATATTGTTTTAGATTGAATAATACATATAAGGATGTATTTACGAAATGTAGAGGATCTATTGAAAAATAATATGTGTAAAGGAAATGTATGGATTATAACCCATAAAATGAATGAGCTATTTATTGAAATACCCATATAACCGAAGTCCCAATTTGTTCAATATTGTATTTATTTATAGAAAAAAAATTATTTTGATCAATTGATCAATAATTTCATGTTCTCGTTAATATTTAATATTTTGATCATTAATTTTAGGTTACCGTTAATATTCAATATTTTATCAGTAGTTCATGTTTTCGTTAATATTCAATATTTTATTCAGTAACTTCACGATCCCGTTAATATTCGATATTTTGATCAGTAAGTTTATGGTCCCGCTAATATTTATTATTTTGATCATTAACTTCGTATTCCCCTTAACATTTCAAATTTGTTCCCGTTAATATTCAATATTTTAATCAGTAACTTTTTGTTCCCGTTAATATTTACTATTATGATCAGTAACTTCGTGTTCCCGTTAATATTCATTATTTTGATCAATAACTTCGTGTTCGCGTTAATATTTCAAATTTGTTCCTGTTAATATTCAAAAAAATTATCAGTAACTTAATGTTTCTGTTATAATTCAAAAAAAATAATCAGTAACTTCGTGTTCTCGTTAATATTCTATATTTTTGTCAATAACTCCGTGTTCCCGTTAATATTTATTATTTTGATCAATAACTTCATGTTCCCATTATTCAAAATTTGTTCCCGTTAATATTATGAATTTGGACCAGTAAATTAATGCTTCCGATAATATTCAAAATTTTGATCAATAACTTCATGCTCTCGTTAATATTCAATATTTTAATCAAGTCCATATCCGCGTGGGCACCAACGTTTGAGCCTGATCCCGTGTCTTATGGATTAAAAAATATAGCTACTATAACAACCAAGTCAAATTAATTAATGCAGCTATATTCATTTTCCCTGACAATTATCAACTTAACAGTCTGTAAGTGAAGTAGTTTATGTCCCTGAATAAGCTATAGTTTTCCAAAATATGTATGAGGGCTGATGTTCATCAAAAACATACTTAATGTTATGTTCCTCACCTACCACCTTGAAAAAATCATCAGTCAACGTACACATTTACAACCAAAAAATAACAAATCTAAACATGATATCATTCTTAACTTCCATAAAAAATTTAAGATAAAGATCTTAAGGTTGTTCTATGTTATGACAATAGGTAAATAGATAAACTAATCTGATATAAAATATAGGCACAACAGACAGGAAATCAGTTAGTAAGGTATTAATCAAAAAAAGTATTTGTCACTTAAAGACTACATTTTTGTCAGATTAAAATGTAACACCTTATAATGTTGAAAAATACTTAATAAGTGAGTTGATATTTGAAAAACCTTTTAAGCTTTTCAATATTAACATGTCACCCTTTATAGATGAAAACATGTCTCATGTCAACCATAAATTTATAAAAATACCTAAATAAATTATCACTAAAGTGAAAACAATAATAAATAACAACCACTTATAATTTTACATCATCACATTCGTCCAACACATGGTTTCAACCTTAAGATTATAATCATTCATACAATGCAAATGTAAGAGAAAGAAATGAATATTTAAAACTTCTTTTGACAGAAACAAACTTATCTTGATAGAAAGAAACAATTGCTGATATTCTAAAAACAATATATCTTGATAGATAACAACAATTGTTGATATTCTTAAAACAGTGTCCTAATATCTTAATCCTCTATGTGTTTTCATGTAGCCACAGTGTTTGAAATCCAATATGCGTAATAATATAGTGATGCATCCTAATATTAGGAAGAAACCTACAAAACTTCATAAAAGAATCCTTGAGTTGTCCATTGTAGCAACTTCCTTGGTTGGATGATAAATTGATTTGTGATAGTTGCACATATTGATTTGTATTATGTTTGGTAACCTACAGGTTGTGCATCAGTGTGGTTTGCCTTGGTATCCAACTCACATTCCTTCACAATAAGTTGAAATTATCGTCATCTAGAAAGCTGCAGCCTCGTACGTACATTGACAAATCAGATTCAACGCACCAAATAATCACACAGCAAAAGAAGAGAACCAATTCTGCAACTTACATCACACAATTTGTCCAAGAGCCGGCAGCAAACAAGCCACATAAACCTCTCGCAAATTTCTAATTTGCGCCAAGCTTGAAGTTCTATTACAATCATTATAGCTTCAGAAGTAATGTCTTCCCTGCACCTGCATTGGCAGAAAAAAAGCCATTACAATCACCCTGCATCCAAAACATATCATATCAAAAGCAACATCCATCGGTACAAACCGTAACTTCAGCTCAGCGCATATTTGGATTAGCATGTTACGTAAATAAATAAAATTACCAGTATAGCTTTTTCCTTATTTCACTGATTTGATAAGTGAATGCTTGAACAAAATATTACAATGGCTTAAAACACGTAACCAAACAAAACTTATACAGATATAACAGTTCACCGCGTACTTATGAGTTTTTCTTGCAACCTTTTATTTGTCCATTGCTCCCAAATGTTATCTTCCAATTTATTCAGATGACTGGCTGCATACTGAGATGGCAATAAAATAAACTCATTAATTTAATGATATAATATAATGAAAGAGTTTAGCATATTGTACACAAATATTAAGGAAATTATTAAAAGAGAATATTATTCAAAGAGGGCTAGGAGAATTCTACGTAACTGAATGAGAAGCCATTGAGAATCCTCAAACTTCAAGAGAGGTTTGTCCTTCAGCCACTTAAATCCAGCAAATTCATGAAAAAAATCTATTGCTATATTTCCTTTCAATGTAGCGCTAGTTGATACTAAAGCCTTATCCACAAATATGTTGTGCACATGTTTCCTGAAAGGTATCTCAATGAAGAATGGACCAATAATGTTAGTTAAATTTTTTTAGCTATTTTACAAAACAAACCATGTTGAAACGTTGGGCAAAAGAATATGTAACAAAGCTTACCAAGTATGTGTGTGTGTATATATAGGGGACGACTCAAGTAAGAACACTTGGTTATTATGAGAAATGAGAACAATGAATTACAACCATTAAATTTTGATTTGTTGATTTTAATGAACTGGACTTGTTTATCTTCCTATGTTGACTTGAAATAAATATTAAGGATCGTAGAAAGAGAAACCAATTCAGTCCATTAAAATCAACAAATCAAAATTTAATGGTCGTGCTTCATTGTTCTCATTTCTCATAATAACCAAGTGATCTCACTTGAGTCGTCTCCTATATATATATATATATATATATATATATATATATATATATATATATATATATATATATATATATATATATATATATATATATATATATATATATATATATATATATATATATATATATATATATATATATATGGAGCATATCAAGTGAGAGCATTTTTAAATGAGAGATGAGAGGAAGAAATATCAAACATTGGATTCATCAAGAGAGAGAATGTTAATACAAATGAGAGGAATATATATTACTCCATGATGCTCCTTAAATATATAATAGAAAGGCAAAATATATTCCAAGCATGTCGCACGCGGAAATTACATATCGGAAGCACTCCACCACCATATGTGATACCGCTAATATAATTCCAGCAACGGTGTTAGTTTTGATAATACTAAATATTGGAAATCTGCATCTCAATAGTAAATCATTAACCTTTTCCTGCTATAGGAAATACATTATGGCCATTTTAGAGAAGAAATTCCCTTTTCTTAAATATTCTGTTCATGGTTTGCTGTTGTAGGCTTAACAAAACAATAACCAAAATAATTTGTATCAGGTAAAACTAAAATGTAGGAATTTGAACACCGCTACTATGGCAGTCGATATACTAGAAAAGTAAGGGTCACTTATCCTTCGATGGTGCTACTGCAGTTCTCTTGACATCAAAACGTACATTCTGTCATCCAATCCAGTACGACTGGAGGTTTGAGTGTCATGCTTTTCGAAATCTCTAAGCAGCTAAGAACTCGTGAGCCCCGATGAATCATTCCTCATTATTAATGAAACCTATGTCGGCCACTTTACTTGTGAATCCTGAATAATAATAGTACTGTTACGAATCAAAGACACAAACTCATGAAACATTTGCGTTGCAACGGATTTGAACTGTATCAGAAACTCAGAAACTCAAATATCCAATGTCATTCATCAACAATAATCGTCATGTTAAGTCACTTCAGTTATTATCAGGGGTAAGGTCCTAGGGTTAAACCTCAGACATTCACTTATTCTGGATAAGCTCCAGCAGCTGTCTCACCACTAAGCATCACACGGTCTGTTCAATCCAGAACTGCATTGGCAACATCAGTAGCACCAGAAAACCTACATGGTTGAATAATAGCACCATAAATTTTTCCAGTTTCACTAAAGTGAATCTCAATGAGTTTTCCCTGTCACACAATCAACCAAATTATGAGAACTTCCATCATATAAGAATATAGTTAATAACAGTTTTAACATAGATAGATAGAATCAAAATAGGAACCCCATAATTAACCGCTCAAGTGGTTATAGGTTACTCATTAAAGCTTAAAGCTTAACTCAACAAAAATAACTGACACGATAATTATAGATCTTGTAAAATTAAAAAGTACAGTGCAAGAGGTAAGACTCTTTAATCTTAAAATATGATGAAAGAGTGGTATTCAAAGAGAGTCAAATAAAAGGTACCCGTCATAAAGTGTAGCTTATCTTCAACGTGTTCTTCTTGGAAGATCAATAAAATTAGTTAAACATTGTTTCAAGCAAAATTGGAATTTACTCCAGTGCTTTGACATGTATGAAAGTCTTCGTCAGGGAAAAACCAATTCAAATCTAATGTCGTTGTTTCTATCATCATCTCATGTTCACTCAGATTGAAGAAAACCAAATACAATTCTCCTGAATACCAATACAACAACATAAGTGTTTATTATTAGACGTACAAAATAAGCATCAAAGCATATAGTACAATATAAGCATGTTCTACACTTTGATGTTTTGATGCGGCAATAAACATTTTCTTCTTATCGCAACCCATGAACGAATCCCGCTTGAGTTAGCATTAACTGCGCGATTGCCAATTTGTATTATGAGTAATAGAGACAATGAAGATAAACACAGAAAAAAGATCCATATGAGTACCAGCTACTGAAACATAATGGAAAATATGTCTTACGACGACGTCACCTCTTTCTGTCCAAAGGGCAAGAAACTTTCCCACCATCCATTTGCTTTATTGCCCTGTATGCCAACAAAAAAATCAAAATCAAGTAAATGGACTAAAATCATGCAAATATATAACTATAACATAGAATTGATCTACAAATTTAGATATCGAGAAATATAATAGTGTTATAATTGAATAGTTAACTTCAAAATCCGAAGAGAGAACCGAAATTGAACAGATCTGCGAGGGTGCAAACAAACCCAAACGCTAATTGAATGAAATTGATGAGGAAAAGATGAAGGTTACCCTAAGCATCATACATTTCACCATCCACGCATTCAACATCTTAAAACACACGCCCAATCACAAATAGAATCATATCATATTCACCAATTTCTATGCAAATGAAGAAACCAAAAAACGCACGTCAACATTACAATCGACCAATCTTCACCAATGAATACCATGATGTTGAAAGGGATGGTTTGAGTATGAGATTGAGAGAACCGATCGACAGAGAAGAGAGGGTGTTGTACGGTTGAGAGTTGAGAGTTGAGAGAAAGAAATCGTTGTTGTCATGCTTTACATTGAATGGGGCAACATAATTATAAGGCAAAGTGAACGGGAATTTGGGGAAAATGGATCGTGAAAGAAGAAGAAGAAGAAGAAGAAGAAGAAAAAGAAGAAGAAGAAGAAAAAGAAGAAGAAGAAGAGTGGGACTGCACTAACATTTTTTTGGAACAGTTTTGGAATTTGGAAGAGGATGGGTTTAAGGGTTTTTGTGAGGATAATGGAAATTGAAGAACAGAAGGATGTAACTGCCGAATTATCGTGGAAGAAGGGGTTAATTTTGAGGATGCTGATGTGGAAATTTGAGGGAGCACTTGCTGATGCGGAATGCTTGAGGATTGAGCAAAAGTCAGACTTTTCTTATATGATTGATTATCCGTATTTTCTTTACACAAATGAAAATTGTAGAAATAGTTGATGCAATAAAATGCAACCCATGTTTAACAGTGACCAAATGCAATAAGTTTTAGAAAAATATTTCGTCATTATTTTTATTTGTTATTTTCTTTAAAATATTATGCACATTTCAAAAAGAGTTTAATTACTATGTGCTATTTTTATTATATATTTCCAATTTCTTTTTTCATTTTTCCGCATAAATAAAAAATTCATAAGTTGTTATTGAATAAAATATGGTCACAAATCAACTGGGACCAAATGAAAAAAAAAAGTAAATAAAGTATTTTGCTATGTTTCAAAAATTATTTTCCATTTTTTAGAAAAAAACTATAAGACTTTTAAATATCTAGTACAATTAAAATCTGATTTTCGCAAAAATCAAAAAAAAAATCAAAAACAAAGGAAATTAAGGCCTCAAAAGACCTTTCATAATCCATCAACTAGAAAATTGGACTTCATACATCCATTTTAAACATATACCTCCCTCCTAGTTTCGTAGTTACTTGAATACCCTTTATTAGTCTCAAAATGTTCCCCTTCTCCTATTGTTTTAAGGAAAATGTTAATCAGTGCTCTCAGAACAATGGTTAACATTTTAAAATAGTAAATTTATCTCGGTAATCTGCGTATTTAATGCCTTGAAAATTGAAATATTAAATTTTCTATAATATATTTTCTTTTTCCTGAATAATTAACCATTGCCCTGAGCATACTGGTTAGCAAGACCCTTGTTTTAATCAGAAAAATATATTCCTCCTAGATTCAAATATAAAAATAAAAATAAAAAATTTGAAACAAGTCTTGAAAAGTTTCACTTTATTGAAACTTCGATTTAAATATTTAAACTAAAGATTTCAAAAATCTTATATTCAAATCAAAATTTAAATTTTATTAGTTTTGAACTTATTTTTTATTGGAACTATAAATAATAGGTAATATTCGGTTTGAAAATTCGAATAAAATTTTTTTAAAACAAAATATATTGTTGAATATTAAAACTAAATGTTACACATTTATGTTAATTTTCTGAGTTCATTTTTCTTCCTAATTTCTTTTATAAAATGTGTGAAGATTTGATTTTAGCATTTATAATAGACTAAAAACTTGACAAAAGAGAAATTCTATTTAAAACAGAATGAGTAATTTGTTATGACGGTAATATTCACAAATAGGATTCGCGACTCTAGGAACTTTATAAAAAAACCTAGAGCTTGGGGATTACTGGTGAAAAGTACTCAAAACCATCCTACAGTGAGAAATTATACGCGGACCGTTTGAAGCTACATTGTACATATCCTTCCTCATCCATACATGGCATTTCATTTTCATAAAAAAAAAAATCATGCATCCTTATTCTTTGGCATACATTCACATTTTTTTAAACAAAATATCATATCTTTTGGCCTTAACCAGCAAGTTGATTCCTTGGCATCCATACTGAACCCGAAGCAACTCTCGAAGGATCGTGGACGAATTGGAACGAGGAAAATTGGGCCTAAGAAGTGATGTTGATCAATTGAAAGGCAAGATGGACTAACTCTTGGAAGCCATGTTAGCCATGGAAAGGAGAGAGGACAACACTCCAACAACTGCAGTTATTGAGAACGAAATTCCACCATTTGGATATGCTTCCAATTCTTAACCAGTTCCGACAATAAGCACATTTTTCCCACCATGTGGTATTCCTCCTAGGTATACTCCACCACAAGTTGACGTCCGCTCACACTTAACCTATACAAATCACAGTGTGTAATGTGAATGAGGTCCTTGCTATGCAAGAAAATTCCATTGCCCAGTTTGGGCATATCTCACCTCATGATGCTATTGAGTATCATCAATTTTCATACTACATGCCAAATCTTATAGATGCACACCCAGTGACAAACATTGGGTTCATTAGGATACTGAATCAGCCGATAAGTATTGTGTTCTGGAAGAAAGATTGAGAGTTGTCGAGGGGCATGATGCATATGGCCTCAGTGCTTTTGAAATGTGTCTGGCTCCTAATATAGCTATACCTCATAAATTCAATGTACCTAACTTCAATAAGTACAAGGTCCTTAGATGTTCGAGACACCATTTGGTGATGTTTTGCCGAAAATCGGCCTCGCATACCGGTAACGATAAGTTAATGATCCACTGCTTTCAAGATAGCTTGAGTGGGGCATCGTTAAGTTGGTACATGAAGTTAGAAAGGAGTCACATTCAGCCATGGAGGGACTTAGCTGATGCCTTTCTGAAGAAGTACAAGTACAATATGGATATGGCTCCTAGCCGCATGCAGTTGTAAAGCTTAACTCAAAAAGCAACAAATCCTTCGAGGAATATGCACAACGGTAGAGAAAATTGGCAGCCCAAGTGCAACCACCACTCTTAGAGAAATAACAGGTTGACATGGTCATGAATACTCTACAAGGCTCTTATTATGAGAAAATGATAGGGAATGTATCCTAAATTTTTTTTGACTTGGTGATAATTGAAGAACAAATAGAAAGTGGCCTTAAAAGCGAAACAATTCAAAGCGCCTCAGGAAGCCAGACTAGTGAGAAGAAACCCCCTAACAACCTCCAAAAGAAGAAGGAAGGTGAGTCCAATGTTGTCACGGCTACTGTTGATTATTCTCATAGTGCATCGACAATACATTACGGTCACCCATTTTTCCACCAGTCATAGTTTCCAACACCTTTCTATCTATATCCATATGTGGCAGCTGCATCACCAACTCTGTATCAACATCCTGGGTCTAATCCTCTTCAAAATCGTTAAATTATGAATCAGAACTAGCGTCAGAAGCAATTAAGATCTCAGAATAACCAAGAGATAAAGCTTTGCCATATTGACCTGGTTCCAATGACATACAGTTAATTGTGGCTTTATCTGGTCCATAAAGGAAAAAGAAGATTGAATTGATTGGTGTTTTTTTATGTAGATAAATGAGCAATGGATCCCACTGCAATGACACTCATCACCTCTCTACTTTATTAAGGCTTGGGACTTAAACCACACAAAAGACTTATGAATGGAAGAAAAACAAGTTATGGTCTGCACCCGCACCCACTCGTTCCTTTCCATTGCGTAAGGCTCGTAGTAGTATGATTCATATCGTTATTTATTAATGTTTTAAAAGTTGAAAAAGAAAATAATGCAAAAAAAATAAGACTAAACAAAAGGGGATGTGGACCTAAAGTTGGGATATGAGGGAGATCTAACTAATATTGTCATGCATGGATATCAATCCTAAAGTCTATATGATTCATCTTGAACAAGATGCGGGATCACATTCTTAAGGGAACATGGTGTCAACATAAGAAAAAAGTAAACACTTCAAAAATAAGAGATAAACATCTCAAGCAACAAAAACAATTACTTAAACAAGTAAAGAAAACAAGTGAAATAACCATTTAATCAATCAATTAAAAATTGATTAAATTAACTAATCAAGTTAAGAAAAAACAATTAGTAAGACTAATCAATTTTAATTAACAAGATTAAATTAACTAAAGCAATATTTAATTAATTGATTAAAAACTCATAGTGTGCGCGAACAAAATCAAGTAAAGGAATTAAAATTTTAACTATATTTTTTTAATAAGCAAAGCAATTAGAAATAAATCCTATTCTAATATTTGTGTTTTTAATATTAACAAAAGAAATAATCAAACAAAATATTTTTGGTGTTTTGATCATAAAAAAAAATAAAGGAAATAAACTACTAAACAATGAACTAAAATCAAAGTATTAGAAGTAGGGTGCGTATAAAAGTTTGGACAATGGGCTTTTCAATAGACAGAAGGCCCAAGTCATCTTTTGAATCAGCCAAGTGTGTGAGCCCAATGGGCTTTTCACCGTGAGACTTGCAGCATACAGGGTGCTGCAGTAGTAACTCGTTGGGCTCACACACTTTGGCCCAAAGCAAAACAAGTAAATATCCATGGAGGGTGTCTCACACTGAAGGGGTGATGAATGAGCAAATTCAGATTTGGGCCTAAACATCAAACAAGCCCAACATTGTAATTACCATAAACTAACCCTAATACCAAAGAGAAATTCTCTATACACTCGTATGCCTACTCATAGAACCGCGGTGAAAACCTCAAAATACCCCTATATTTCAGATATGCATATCCAAAGACATTTTTTTTTAGAAAAAAAAAGACTTTCGAAGATGCATATCTGAAATATTTCAATTTTTAGTGTTGGGATTTTTCGGATATGTTTATCTGAAATAACCTAATATTTGTTAAAAAAATTAAAATTAAGGTGAATCAATACAATTAATTGTATTAATTAAAATATATAATTAAATATATACCATTATAATCAAGATATAATAATAATAATATTAGCCTAATAAATATTTAAATCAATACATTATTTTTATATAAAATTAATTTTAAAAAATGCTAATATAAATTAAAAATTATAATGTTAATAGAAAGATATTTTTAACATGATAATTTCATTAATTATAATGCATAATGTTGTAGTGATTTAAAAAGTAATTACTTTTATAATTTATGATAATTAAATTATTACAAAATTAAAATTTTATTTAATCTCTTTATTCCTTATTTACAATAATTTCTATTTAAGTTATTCTTTATTAATAATAACTCACTTTATTTATATTATAATTATATTATAAATAAATATCTTTTTAAAATAAAATCAAAAGAAATTTGGGATTTTGGTTAATTCGGATATGCATATCCGAATTAACCAATATTCTAAATTTTCGTTGGAATGCCTTCGGATATGCATATAGTTTCTTATGCTCGCTTGCTTGTGGATATGCATATATTTTTATATAAAATGGACATTACCACATGAGATAACTATCAAGGATAACGAGGCATTAAGATGAAATAAGCCATATAATATGAATGGAGACCTCTGTATCGTGAGAGGTGTCAAAAGGAAGAACATAAATGTGACAGTGGAAAACCTAAGGAGAAACAATGGCGACCTAGACCTAAACCTATCGAGGATGAAGTTAGACCTACACCCACCACTATTTCTACAGAACCACCACCTACTAAGGAGGTCATCGTGAATGATATTAAGCTAGGAGAAGAGACGGGGTGGACTACAATCATCAAAAGTAACAAAGAAAGAGGTAAAGCTCCTATGACTGAATCTATAACCAGTGCTTTACTTTGTGAGAATGGTTTTGATGCATTAGGGGTTTTGAATGACCTCTTAGTGCTACAAAACACTGGCCAATGATTAGTGTCTAGAATGTCCGGGGGTAGAATAAAGCATGTAAGATGAGGGAGATTAGTTCCCGTCTCCTAGGCCTTAAATATATTACTAACATCTAGATTGAAACTCGTGCCAAAGATAATAATGTTGGTACAGTTAAAAATAAACTCAACCTTAGAGGTAACTATGTTGATAACTACCATTTCCATGGCAATGGTTGTATTTGTATTAACTGGGACCCTACCAAAGTTAAGCTTAAAGTTGAGAAATCCACTAGTCAAATGATCCATTGTGGCATCTATGACATTAAGGGAGGACTTAAGTATTGGATGACTGTTGCTTATGCAATTAATAAACTTGAGCAGATAAGAGATCTCTGGAAGGATATTGATAGACTGCAAACCACATGGCCATGATGCATTATTGGATATTTTAATAATGTCATTAAAGCACAAGATAGAGTTTTGAGGGCAGATTGTAACAAAAGTTGGGTATAGAGATCTACAAGACATGATGAATCTCAAGGGCTTATTTGGAATGGAAAGCTAGGGTGACTACTTCACTTGGTCCAACAAGCATGTTTAGGGCACGATTTATTCTAGGATTGACAGAGTATTAGGGAGCCTGAATTGGTTTCTTACTCAACAAGATACAAATCTTACACACTTTTCTCCTAGTGTCTCAGATCATAATGTGCTTTATCTTGATGACAAGACCCATCCTCAACCAAAAAGGGAAAACTTCAAATTCTTGAAATCTATCACCAAAGTTTAGGGATATGAAGACATTATCAAAAACAACTACAATATGCCCTTAGAGGGTAGACATATGTTCACTCTTTGGGTGAAATGGAGGAGGCTACAACCTATTTTGAAGAAACTTAGCAAATCATTTACTTATGCCAGACAACATATCACCACTTTCATAATTGATTTGGGGGAGGCCTAGGAGGCACTCGATAATGACAGAATGAACAGCCTTAGGATTACCGAATTGAAAAGGCTCACTGAGGGACTAGTGTACTAGCAAACTATTGATGAAGATATGCGGAAGAAAATAGCTAAAGTGGAGTGGCTTAATCTGGGGGATGGAAATAATTCTTATTTTCATTCCTCAGTCAAAGCTATGAATAACACTAAGAACATAAATACTTTACTGAGAGATGACGACAGACTAATTAATTCCCGGGAAGAAATTGAATCTGAAGTCCTGGAGTATTATGGTAATATTATGGGGAAGAAATAGAATAACATCCTAAGTGTTGATGTGAGGGAAATAAGAAGAGGCATCCAATTAAACACTAGTCAAAGAAATTACCTGGAAGCACAAGTAACTAAAGAGGAATTTTATAGAGCTCTAAAAGACATCAATGATATCAAATCCCCTGGCATTGATGGCTATGGTTTTCACTTTTTCAAGTATAGCTGGAACACTGTCAAAGGTGATGTGATTGCAGTAGTGCATGACTTTTTCATACACAATGGGTTGTATAAAGCTGCCAAGTGTACCCTGGTATCCCTCATCCCAAGGAATGCAGATGCCAAAAACATTAAAGACTTCATGCCTATCTCTGTATGCACCATTTTATACATGATTATTTCTAAAGTCTTGACTGCAAGGACAGGGAAAGTAATTGGCAATTACTCTAAGATCTTGCACGTTAAAAGAGACATTAGACAAGGGGATCCAATATCCCCTTATATTTTTGTCATTGTCATGGAATATCTAGAGAGAAACCTATACAAGATGCAACTTAACCCTGACTTCTACCATCAATCTCAATATGAAAAACTTATGCTCACTAATTTAGCTTTTGCAGATGATGTGCTAATTTACTCTATAGGAGACTTTAGATCTGTAGAGTTGCTGATGCAGGCTTCCAAAACTTCACCAAATCCACTGGAATGAAGGCTAATCCCAATAAATGTAATATCTTCTTTGGAAATATGGATACTGCTACCAGAGATAAAATCCAGAACTTGACTACCTTCTCTGAGGGTTCTCTACCCTTTAGGTACATAGGAGTACCCCTAGGAGTACAAGAGATAAAATCCAGACCTTAACCTCCTTTTCCTAAGGCTGCTATTAAGAAAATTAAAGCCCTCTGCCGAGCTTTTCTGTGGACTGGAAAAGATACTCCTAGCAGGAAACATTTTGTGGCCTGGCACAAAATCTACAGACCTAGGACCCGAGGTGGATTAGGCCTCTTTGATCTCACTTTGTGGAACCAAACTAACCTGCTCAAGTTGCTCTGGAACATCTCTGATAAAACAGATAGTTTATGGATCAGATGGGTGCACACATACTACCTGCGAAATGTGGAAGTCTTTGCTACAGTTGTGAAATCCAATAGCACATGGATTATGAGGTATATCCTTCAGCATAGAGAGACTATGGCTACTTTACAACCCATTTGGAACTTGTTGCACCCTCAAATTTGCCCTCACATCTTCAAGACAATTTGTTTCAAGAAGTCTCCTAAGCAATAGGCCTCCGATTAGGGTTTTGGTTTCTCTCAAGGAAATGGAATTTATAAAGCCTCAAGTGGACTTCATAATATATCATATGTCCCAAGGTACCTCCATTCCAAGTTTCAAGCCTCACAGTGCAAGATTGTTCAGTCAATTGCTCAAATGATCAACAGTCGATTGTGTTAGACCTAAAAGTCAACTATGATCAATATACAGTCAAGCTTCAAGATTTTTGGTCAACATCAAGGATTTAAGGTCACATTTATCATTTGTTCAATGTTTTATCATGATTCATCAAGAAAATCTCAAAATCATCAAAAGTCAAAGTTACTAAATTAGGGTTTTTGGGCAAAAAGACAACTGAACTTTGACCAAGCATAACTTTCACATACTTTATCATAAATTTCCCAATCAAAGCTCATTTTGAAGAGAATGCAATCCTCTATAACCTTGTCTCCCTAAAAGAAAAGGCACATGCTTCATTAGAAAGATACAGGTCAAAATATTAAAGGTCATTTTGAAAGTCAACAAAGAGAAATTTTTGGTCAAAGCATTGTACATGAAGATGAAGTCTCTAAATGAAAAAAAAGGCCAATTGGAGGTTGTAGTAGACATCTTAAGTTTTACAAAGAGTCCAAGAACACCTTCATATTACAAGAATTAAGGAAGTTATGGATTGCACAAGTTGGTCAGATGTTGAGAAATGTACAAAAGTCACTTGGAGCAAATTTGAATATTTTGACTAACAGACCTAAGATTTGGATTTCAAACATGATTATGATCTAAATAAGAACCTATAAATCTATCCATTTATTTTTATAACCTTTATTTATTTTATTTGGATTTTATTCTTTTAAAAGGTAAATAAATTAGGGACCTCCAGCAGAGAGCCAAAGTGGATTGGATTAAGTTGGGTGATGGAAATAACAAATATTTTCATGCATCCCTTAAAGCCAGAAGCAAAATGAAACAACTTCAGACCTTGATTAATGAGAAGGGGGAGACACTTGAAACTAAGGAGGAAATTGTTGATGAAATCCTGAAGTTTTATAAGAGTTTAATGGGAACTGCTGAGGAAAACCTTGATGGTATTGATATATCTGTGCTGAGAAAAGGGCCTCAATTGAGCAATACTCAAAGAGAAGAGCTGACTGGTCCAGTTAGTGAGGAGGAGATTGAAGTAGCTATGAGAAGTATTGGAGACCTAAAGGCCCCTGGGCCTGATGGTTATGGTGCTTGCTTCTTCAAGGCTTCATGGAATGTGATCAAGTATGATGTAATAAAGGTTGTGCAAGACTTCTTTCTTAATGGAAGATTGTACAGGGCTGTGAACTGCACTCTTGTTTCCTTAATCCCCAAGAGCAAGGATGCAAAGAGGATTAGAGAATATAGACCCATATCATGTTGTAGTACAATGTACAAGATTATTTCAAAAGTGCTGCCTAGGAGGATGGCTAAAGTGTTACCAAGTATTGTGGCTCAGAACCAGGCTGCCTTTGTCCCTGGGCAGATTATTCATAACCACATTCTACTAACATATGAGCTGCTGAAGGGCTACAAGAGGAAGGGAGGAACACCTAGGGTGATGATGCAGGTAGACATCCAGAAAGCTTATGATACAGTTGACTGGCATGCTATGGAGTGTATCCTGAAAGAAGTTGGTTTCCCTAGGAATTTTGTCAGCTGGATTATGAAGGTTGTCACCACAGTTTCATATAGATTTAACATCAATGGAGAGCAGAGTGACATTCTGGTGGCTCAGAGAGGGCTCAGACAAGGAGACCCAATATCTCCCCTTCTCTTTGTTATAGTTATGGAGTATCTAAATAGAGGGCTGAGGCAAATGGCAGAGGATAAAGCTTTTAGGTACCATGCTAAGTGCAAAAAGATTAGTCTAACTAATTTGTGTTTTGCAGATGACCTACTACTGTTCACAAGAGGAGATACAGGTTCAGTAAATATGATGATGCAGGCTTTTGAGAAATTCTCTAGGGCAACTGGCCTTAAAGTCAATCCAGCCAAATGCAAGATCTTCTTTGGTGGAGTAGATGAGCACACTAAAGAGGAAATTCTGAAGATTACCAGGTTTGAAGAAGGAAAATTTCCCTTTAGATACTTAGGGATACCAATGTCTGGCTGTAGACTTACTATTAAGGAGTATGATAGCTTGTTTGATAGCATAATGAGGAGAATTAATCACTGGAGCTCCCAATTATTAAGCTATGCAGGCAGGCTCCAATTGCTTAATAGCACTATTTTCTCAGTTATGAACTACTGGCTGCAGGCTCTCCCTTTCCCCAAAGCTGTGATTAATCGGATAGATGCAATTTGTAGGAGTTTTCTGTGGACTGGCCAGAAGGAGAACAGCAGGAAAAGCCCAATAGCCTGGAAGACTGTTTGTTGTCCAAATAAAAATGGAGGATTGCAATTGGTTAACTTGCAAATTTGGAACAATACTGTGTTAACTAGATTGCTATGGAATCTCAGTAAGAAGAAAGAGTCCCTATGGGTCAAATGGATGCATGCTTACTATATTAAAGGCCAGGTGTTAATGGACATGACTGTGAAGGAATGTTATTCTTGGATACTAAAAGCTATTCTGATGCAGAGAGACAAAGTCCAAAACATGGTGGTATGGAGTAGTGATAGTTTTAGAATGAAGGAAGTCTACAAAGCTTTGCACCCTAATAAGAATCAGATGTCTTGGAAGGAGCTGATGTTTGGGAATCTAGCTAGGCCCAGGGCTATTTTCCAACTGTGGATAGCATGCCATACAAGGCTGCCAACAAGGAGCAGGTTGATGAAATGGGGCTTAATTGATCACAATAAGTGCAGCTTCTGTGATGCAGTGGAAACTCAACAACATTTGTTGTTTGACTGTTCTGTGATGAAGAATGCGTGGAAAAAGGTTCTGAACTGGATCAATATCCAACATGAGCCTCTGAACTGGGATAGGGAGTTGGAGTGGATTGTACTGAATTGTAGAGGGAAAAGTAAGAGAGCTGCTATGTTAAAATTAGCTATCACTGAATGTATATATGAGATATGGAGGTATAGGAATGAGAAGAGTTTTGATACAAACACAAAAGATAGAAACATAGAGGAAAGAGTTATAGAAATGATTGTGTACCGGGGCTGGCATAATAGTAAGATGAGAGATTATGTAGCACAGCTGATGGTGCAATAGGTTTAGCTTGGGTTTCTTTTTAGCTTGGGTTTCTTGATTGTGTTGGGCTGGATCCAAGCGATCGCCTTGTATAGTCTGTTTTTGAATTAATCAAAGTATTTTATTGATTCAAAAAAAAAAGGTAAATAAATTAAGTAAAATATAAAAATAATGGAATCAATTCACATGCCTTTGGTTTTAATCATTTAAAGGCCCAAATAACATCACATGGAGGTCCAAATTTTGTGAAGCATGATTATAGAGAGAGAATAGCCGAATTTAGAAAGATTTCTCACATATTTCAATCAAATTTCAAATCTCACTAATCACTTGAGGTCCAAGCCCAACTCTTAACCTAATACACTCTCCTAAATTAAGGGGACGAAAAGATTGCCAAAGGAATAGGGTTTGCAAGCATCAAAGTTTCCTCAAGAATAGGGCACAATAAAAATTCGTTCCAAATGAGTTTCACTCAACCCAAAGTCATCATTCATCCTCCTGAAGGTCTCAGGAACGCATTCATATACTCCTTGAAGCTTGGAGCACGTGGAAAAGCATCACACGACCACCACCAGTTTGCTCCATATTTTAAATTTCAAACTTTCAATACATGCAATTTAAATGGTTTCTATTCATATATCCATCTTCATGATAGATGTTTGGAATAATCGTTCTTGAGTTTTGGTGCATATATGGACATTTGCCATTCTTAGGGCAAAGACCCTTTACCTTTGTATTCGCTTTTGCAAGAACTTTCAGGCCAAACGAACACAACCACCCTGTTCAGGAGCCAATTTACAATTGAACCATGCCCTTGTGTGAAGTTTATTCATCATATTTTGTGAGTTTGATAATTGCATGTTTTTAGCAACAAACAATAGCGTAGCTAAATTGTAGTTGATTCGTAGCAACTTTCCAGGCCCAAAAAACGAAGAAGATGAATGTGTGGCATTTATGAGCATTACAATTGGTTCATTCAGTAGTGCATGGGCCCAGTTGACTGTGTTTTGAATTTTCCCAAACTGATGCGCGTTTTGATTTATGTTGGTTTGCGTTTGGTTTGTTAACAGCTGAATGGCATGGCGCAACTGATAATGGAGAGAGACCTGGAACCTCAATGACCTGGGTTCAACACCCAACATTCTACATTATTTTTGTGCAATTTTCCATCCTTTCTTCTTCTTTCTACTTTCTTTCATTAATTTTTAATTGTTTTATTAACTATTTAACTCATTTTTAACCACTAATAAAACTACACAATTAGGATTAGAGTTTTAGATAACTAATTAATTTTTTCTTTTCCATTTTATTTAATTAATTTAATTAGGTTTTTTAATTATTTTAATCACTTGTTTTAATTATAAAAAATATATAAAAAAACAATTAGGTTAGATTTAATTTCTGACATTAATTTTAATTAACTTAATTACGGTTTGATTAGATTTTTTAGGATTTAATAATTAAAGCTAATTGGACATTTAGGTTTAATTTTATTAATTAATTATATTTAGATTTATTTTCATAAATAATTAGATTTAGATTAACATTAAATTTAAATCTTTTTCTAACCCTAAATTTTTCTCTCTTTTCTCCTTCAATCTCTTCTCGACTTTTTAATTCATTCGCTGTTTAATTTTCTCACATATTTTTTTACAAATTATGTAACTGCTTAAGGGATGTAATAGTTCAATTAGGACTTTTAATTTCTGCACTTTATTTTCCCGCAAAGCTTTTTTTTTACTGATTATGTATCTGTCCCGAAGCCATGTAGTAGTAATTAGGGATTTACTTTTCCGCACTTTATTTCCCGCACTCTATATTAACTGCTAACTGTTGGATGTATGTTTAATAGTATTGTATGTCAAGACTAAAACTGAACATAGCTAACCCCAAGGGTCTGTTTGGTTAGGGGTAGATGGAGGGGAGGGGAGGGAGGGGATATTTGTAAATATATTTGTTTGGTTCACTTTTTATAAGGGGAGGGGAGGGAATGGGAGGGGAGCAAAATCCCTCCTAAACTCACTTTTTGCTTCCCCCCAAACTGGAGGGATTTGGAGGGGAGGGAAGATTTATTTATTAAAATTTTATTATGTTCCCTGATTTATCCTCAATAATTTTTTTAATTCCAAAATTGTTCTTACTAAATTATTAAATATTAGGTTTTTTGTTTCACGTTTCATTTGTCTTCTATTTTGTGGCTGCTATCTGTACCTTGTTGTGAGAACGTGATTTTTTTCTTTCATTGAATTTTTCTTTTTGATTTTATATTTTTATTACGTGTGTAATTGATATTGTTTGTTAGGATGTTATATTTGTATCTATATGTTATTCAAATCTGTATATCAAATCTATAATTTTATTAGGATGTTGTAGCTATATGTTAAATTTACGGCGAATAAAATAGGATTTAACATATTATAATTATAAGAACAGCATGGTCTTACGGTCTTGTTTACAAATCGGATGCACTTATTCTATTATTTTCTTCCTCTTATGAGATAATCTTAATTGCATCGTTGTTTGGTAATTGTACATTCATTCATGGCATAGTCGGCTTTATTGTGGAAGCGGTGAAACTGTGGGTTCATATGGTAATAGACGGTGATCCTTGAATGGAAATAGACGTAGAATACGTTGATCCTTAATTGGAAACATACGTGGTGGCTTTGATCTTGTCCGGATCGGAAGCGTGGCTTGGATTCTAGATATTGAATCGGAAAGCGGTGAAACGTTGGGTTCACATTGCGGTACCACATGCATAGTGTCACATATCTTGCATTGAGTCACATTAGAGTTATGTGGTAATTGAATTTGTGAATTGATGTAATTGTGATATGTGTATGAGTTTGATAATTGAAATAGGTGACGTTGGGATATATATATATATATATATATATATATATATATATATATATATATATATATATATATATATATATATATATATATATATTTGGTTAAATGTGTGAATATGTGATAATTATGGTTATGTACATAATTGGAAATGTAGTATTAAAATTGGAGTAGTATACTCTTTATACTTGTCGAATACTTAATATATGTGAATATATTGATTAGTATTAGTTTACATGATTAGGCATGGTGTAATAAATTCCTATAATTATTGATTTTAACCATTGTATCTTTTTATACTTTCTTCATAATGATTCGTATTCTCACCCTTCTGTTTTAATGTTGCCCTCGTTTGGCGACATGCAGGTTCTGGAGTTTAGTAGCTCGTGTGCGATCTAGCCGGAGTTTTCTTCCGTGTTTGTTGGAGATTAGGTAGTGAGTCGATGATCTGGTCATGTAACACTGGGTAGACTAGTCGTGTTGAACTCATGTTTCTATTTGGTTATGTATTATGTTTATGACTTGAGAACTTGTTACTTGGCTACTTGTTGTTTGAGAGGCTTTCAAGCCAAATATTCTGATTATGATTTATTTTATGTTGAGATGATTATTGAGATATGATCATGGTATGGGACATGAATCATTTTATGAAATACATGAGTATTTTTGTATTTTCCGCTGTGAATGCATATTTTGTGTGAATTGTAATTAAATATTTAGGTGTTATTTGAAATGACCAGGTGTATCGTATATTGTAGATAAATGCTGTCGGTTTTTAAAAGCTTTTAGTTTTTGAAAACATCGATGTGACGCCCTTTTGAATTATATGCATGCTTATTCTCTGATTATATGGTTATTTATTTTGGGGTATAAAAGGGGTGTTACATTAGTGGTATCAGAGCATGGTCGACCAGTTGGTCAAGGTTATTAATGTCTTTTATCCCGTTGTATTAGATTTGTGTATCTGACACGATCGATACCGTTTTATCTGGTTTTGTTGTTGGATGTCTTAGGACAATGGCTGCAGGAAGAAATGGTAACATTAATGTTGAGGCAGTGATGAGGTGGACTCATGCGATTGGACAAGCGCCACAAGAGAGTGTCGGTTATGAAAGAAAGGATGAGTTCCGTGCTTTTGGAGATTTCCAAAGGTGCAATCCGCCGATATTTGAAGGAGAGTATGGACTGGACAAAGCACAAGCATGGATGAGAGAAATTGAGAAGATCTTTCAAGTCGTGAGTTGCACTGATGTACAGAAAGTACGGTTTGGTACACACATGCTGACGAAAGGAGCTGACGATTGGTGGAGTAATACTGCACGGAGATTTGAAAGAGAATGTATTGAAGTTACTTTGACTCTTTTCCGGGATGCATTTTCGGAAAACTATTTTCCAGAAGATGTGCGTGGAAAGAAAGAAATGAGGTTTCTAAAGTTGAAGCGAGGAAGAGGACAATCCAGCGGGAAACCATATGATGACAAGAGAGAAAATTCTGATTTTAGCAAGAGGCTAAGTGGTGGAGGAACTTCTACTCCACTTAAGTGTTTCGGATGTGGTATTGAAGGTCATCGTGCCATTGATTGTGATAGGACTCCTGTGACATGTTTCAAGTGCAACAAGATTGGTCACAAAGCACACAAGTGTAGAATTGGTTCGAGTGCGATTTGTTATAATTGTGGTAAGCGAGGTCACATTAGTACCAAATGTGATAAGGCAAAGAAAGAGTAAGCGAAAGGAAAAGCATTTGTGTTTCCTGGTGTTGAGACCACTGCTAAGGAGAGGTTAATCTGAGGTACGTATTTTATTATTGATGATGGTGCAACGTATTCTTTCGTTTCTTTGGATTGTGCTGTGAGATTGGATCTTGTTTTATCTGTTATGCATAGTAGTATTGTTATTGATACAACTGTTGTGGTTTTTGTTTCTACTTCTTTTGCGTGTTTGAATTATCCGTTGAGCATCTTGGTAGAGATTTTAAGATTAATTTAGTTTGTTTTCCGCTAGACCAATTTGATGAGAATTTTGTATGAACTGTTTGGAGTTGAAGCAAGTAATTGTAACTTTAAGAGAGATTTTGGGTATTGGTGTTTTAAGTGATTCCGAGTGCGAGTTCTGAAGGAACACTATTATGGTTTAGTAACGATGGTTTATGTTTCATTATGATTGTCGACTGTCTATTGACAAATTGAGGACTTGATCACCCTTAATCTATTGTTGATAGAAGACGAGATCATATTGGACAAGATAGACTTGTCTTACTAACTTGGTAGTGTGTAAAGCGACTAAGGAGAAGTTGAAGAGTCGATTTGAGGAGTTGTTTGAGAAGAGGTTCAATTGTCTGAGTGTATAGTCATAGAGTCACGCTTGTTTTGTCGAGTTAGAAGAAAATAAGGTTCTATGAGGTAATGTTTTTATAGGATGTTTTGAATTCTAAGAGTGACGATGAACATGCTGAACATTAAGGATTGTGTTATCGATGTTGAAAGAGAAGAGGTTATATGCGAAGTTTTCTGAATGTGAGCTTTGGTTAAAGGAAGAGAGTTTCTTTAGGTTTGTGATTTCGAGCTGAGGTGGGTTGATGCAGATATCGACAAGTGGTAGTTATCTTCAAGGCAACTTAAAGTTCATAAGAGGAATTATTCGATGTATAAATGTATGTTATCCGCCGTTGGGTTTGTTTTGAAACTTAAGAGGCATTATTGTTTGGATCGAGATTTGAGGTGTGTAGTGATTACAAGAATTGAATATGAGGAAAACAAGGCGAGTGGAATTTTGAAGGATTATGATTTTGGGTTGAATTACCATCCTGGAAAAGCGAATGTTGTAACCGATGCATTGAGTAAGAAATCATTGCATATGTCTATGTCAATGATTCAAGAATTAAAGATGTTGGAACAATTTAGAGACTTGAGTTTGGTTTGTGAGACGAAGTCTTCGTGTGTTAAGTTTGGTATGTTGAAGCTTACTTGTGGTATTCTTGACGAGGTTAGAGAGGGTCAAAAATTGGATTTAGAATTAGTTGACAATATGACATTGATGAAGCAAGGAAAAAGGTAATAACTTTCGGATTGATGAGAATAGTGTCATGAGGAGTCATGATCGAGTTTGTATTCCTGATGTTTCAGATTTGAGAAAGAGAATTTTGGATGAAGGGCATCGTAATGGTTCGAGTATACGTCATGATGCTACTAAAATGTATCAATATTTGAGGAAAATGTTTAGTGGTAAAGTATGAAGAGGGATATAGCGGAATTGTGTATTTGAGTTGGACTTGTCAGAAAACGTTTAGTTGGTGCAACAGTTATTCTATTCGAGTGGAAGTGAGATATTATCTCTATGGGTTTTATTTCGGGTTGCTGAGAACATCGAGTAATTGTGAAGTCATTTGGGTCATTGTGGATAGGTTGACGAGATGCGCTTATTTTATTCCAGTGAGGATGGATTATCGGATAGAGAGACTTGTTAAGTTTGACATCGAGAGAACGGTGTGTTTGCATGGTATTCCATTCGAGTATTGGAGTGGCATCCTTGGAAGCTTCTATGGTTGAAGATGTTGAACGTTTTGTATTGGCATGAATCGGGAGAGAGTAAGTGTGGTTTCGGTGTCGAAATGGTTGTGTCGATTGAATTTTCGAGGACAAAAATATTCTAAGTGGGGGAGAGTTGTAACATCCCGATTTTTATTAATATTTTTATTAATACTATTAGTAACTATATTATTTGGTGTTTTTAATAATTATTTGCTTAATTTAGTCATTTCTGGTGTTTATTGAAATTTTCGCGTTTTGGAACGATTTAGTCGGTATTAGTTCGGGATAACGGATCAATATTTAATCGAAAATTTTGATATTTTTAGTATTAGAAATATTAATGAGTTAATATTTAGCGTTTTGGAAATTTTCTGAGTAATTAAGATTAGACCAAAAATATGAGACATTAAGTTATTAGAGGATTTTATCCGTAGTTATTTTATTATTCTATTTTATTTTATTTGTTGTGTTAATTAATAATTGATTGTTAGATAGTGTAACAATTGATTATATTAATTAATTTGGTGTGTATATTTGTGTCTATTTAATTATTGATGTTATTTAATTTAGTAACTAAAATAGAAATAATAATATAATATATTATATTGGGCTTATTTATTGATGTTAGAAGTAAATATGAGGTGTTATATTTAGGCTCATTATGTGTAGTTAGTAAGAGTTAGAGGGTGAGAGGGTACCACATTTCTATTTATTCTTTATTTCTTTTCACGGATAATATAGAGAGAAGTGGAGAAAGAAAGAAAAGAGGAAAAGAAAGAGGAAAAAGGGGAAGAACAAGAAGCAACTAGGGTTGAAGAAAAATTGAAGAGGTAAGGGGGAGAATCCCTATTATTATGGGTTAATATAATTGGGTCAATGGGTAGAAACATGTTTAGGTATAAACCCCTAATTTTTATGGTTTTGAAGTTGTTAGGTTTTAATTATTAATTTTGATTTGTGATGATTAATTGTGTTGAAATTGGTACATTGATGAAATTAGGAGGTGATTAGAATGACATATATCTTTACTGTAGCGCAACAATATATCTCTCTCTATTTCATTACTGTAGCAAAAATGGATTAATGTTATATATGTAACTTTTCCTTCTTTTCTTTTTCTATGTAGCAGAAATGAATAATATATATATTAGCTACTGTAGCGAAAATGAATTATATATATGTATTAGAAATTGGAAATGAAGTTTTGGTATAAACACTGCAGTAGCGGAACATATATAATAGAAACAGTCCCGTTTAAACGAATAGTATAATTAAATGGTATAATTAGTTGTTCGGAATTTGATGAAAATTTACGTGGTAGCTAAGTTTAATTAGTAGATTAACGTGGTGGTGTTATTTTGTTGAAAATGTGATATTTACGAACCGACCGAAATAGTGTGAATTTGAATATCTTTTATATTAAATATTGATTTTGGGATAGAAAATGAATTAGAAACTTGGAACTAATTAAGTGTAATTATTAATTGGTTAATTTAATTAATAGTTGAATTAATTTCAATGAGTCTAATTGATTGAATATATACTTGGAATTGGATCAATTATTCGGTTCATCGGTAAATTACGGTATCTTGAGAATTTAACCGTAATTGTATTTTTGGCCAAATACTAATGAATTGATACTTGGTTTGGAAGTATATTCTTATATTTTGTTGGCGATATGAATTAACATGAGATAGTATGATTTACTAGTGTTAATTGTATTTTGATGAATCATAATTGAATATTGTTTCTATTATGTGGATTGATATCAATGTGTTGTGAATGTTGTGTACAATTTGATATATAATTCATAGAGTTGAATTACTATGGGAATGCGGTAAGTTAAGATTGAAGAGATAATCTTAATTGCATCGTTGTTTGGTAATTGTACATTCATTCATGGCATAGTCGGCTTTATTGTGGAAGCGGTGAAACTGTGGGTTCATATGGTAATAGACAGTGACCCTTGAATGGAAATAGACGTAGAATACGTTGATCCTTAATTGGAAACATACGTGGTGGCTTTGATCTTGTCCGGATCGGAAGCGTGGCTTGGATTCTATATATTGAATCGGAAAGCAGTGAAACGTTGGGTTCATATTGCGGTACCACATGCATAGTGTCACATATCTTGCATTGAGTCACATTAGAGTTATGTGGTAATTGAATTTGTGAATTGATGTAATTGTGATATGTGTATGAGTTTGATAATTGAAATAGGTGACGTTGGGATATATATATATATATATATATATATATATATATATATATATATATATATATATATATATATATATATATTTGGTTAAATGTGTGAATATGTGATAATTATGGTTATGTACATAATTGGAAATGTAGTATTAAAATTGGAGTAGTATACTCTTTATACTTGTCGAATACTTAATATATGTGAATATATTGATTAGTATTAGTTTACATGATTAGGCATGGTGTAATAAATTCCTATAATTATTGATTTTAACCATTGTATCTTTTTATACTTTCTTCATAATGATTCGTATTCTCACCCTTATGTTTTAATGTTGCCCTCGTTTGGCGACATGTACGTTCTGGAGTTTAGTAGCTCGTGTGCGATCTAGCCGGAGTTTTCTTCCGTGTTTGTTGGAGATTAGGTAGTGATAAGTGCCAAAATGTTGTTATTTTGAGTATATAATTGTGGCACTTATCGATTCTATTCATTCTGATTTTGTAATAAAATCCCCACTTTTGTGTATATATTCACATTATTTAGTTTTTATATGTTTTATATACCGTTTAATAGTTTTTCCTTTGTTTTTATAGGTATTCATGCTTATTGGAGCCTCGGGGAATAAAGTGTCGAAGGCACGGCTCCGATTGCGCGATTTTGGATCAAATAAGCAAGTTTTGTGCAGAGAGCGCCGCTGAGCGGCGTGTAAGCGCGCTTTCCAGGGGCGAACCAAATTTCCCTGGCCGCTAAGCGGCGGTTCTGGCCGCTAAGCGGAGGCCTGTTTACTGTTGTAGATATTTTGTGAATACGTGTAGTCCGCTAAGCGAGATTTGGCCGCTAAGCGGCCGTAGCAGAAATTGTCTTTATATTCTTTCATTTGAACCATTTTAGGGTTATGGTTTTGGAGAGTTTTTGGTTCCAACTCCATCATTTTCATTCTTAGAGTAGGATTAGCTTAGAAAACAACACCGGGTCATGCACTTGGAAGATCGGAGGTGGATTTCTCATCAACCGGAGTTGACAACCCGCGAGATGTTTGGTTTATCTCTTCTATTCTTTATGTATTGCCTTTGTGTTGGGTTTGTTTGTATATTTACTTGAATCTTATGTATATTTACCGATTATAATGTTATGTTTAACTTGCTTTACAAATCTGTGTTGATATTATCTTGGATTTTTGCTCTATGTTGGGGATTTGGGGTGCTTTAGAGATAAACTTCTTGAATCCTTATCTAGGATGATTATCTGTTAGTTTCTGAACTCTAGAGATAGATTTAGAGCTAACATTCACTGTGGGTATCTGTTCTTAATGCTTTCGTGTTTGAGCGGCGCGCGAGAGATCGCCGACGCGAGAATACGGATGTTCTCGTAGCTTCGCGTTAGAGATAACCTTAGTTGTGAGATGATCTCGTTTGTGCTCCAGAGATGGACGCTTATGTGAGAGATACGTGATGACATAGACGAGTATCGTAGGTTGAATATAATGGGTTGGTAAGTGTATGTTTGTGAAGAGTGGATATATTTACATTCCTGATAAGTTATTTCTCTTCTAAGAATGTGTTTATTCTTACCTGTCTATATTTTTGTTTACTTTTTGCTCATTCAATCCCGAGCTCGAAACCGTAGAAACTGTTGAATGGCATCTCTCCATCTCTGAGGACAATAATTCCCGGATCAATATTTCCAAATCTTTCTTTTGTTGCTTGCCCTATACTGCATTCAACAAAATGGCGCCGTTGCCGGGGATGGTTATGATTTCATTGCAACAATTTTCGTGGTTTTGAGCTTTGTATATATCGTATATATTGTATAGTTTCACTTGTATATATATATATATTTACTTGTACATGTTTACTTGTTTATGTTCACCATATAAGTTTACTTGTATACGTTACATATAAGTATACTTTTATTGGTGAATGTTGGTGAAACATGTTGATCTCGGATGAGCTCTTTAATAACACATCTTCACTTTTCAACTTGTGAATCCAACATTCACTAACTTTCCTCTTTTTGTATGATAATAGTTGTTTGTGTTCCATACTTGTGCATATGTGTTTGTTTGTGTACATAATTGTATACTTGCGTTTTCCTTTATGTTTGTATAATTGTTGTATATATTTGTACCAGTAACATTTGTTGAGTAGTTGGTTAGGAAACTTTCTTTAGGCTTGTGCGGTGAGACGTTACCATGGCATGACGAGAGGAGGCTACTTTCCAAACACCAAAACAATAAAGGCGTCGAGCTAACGACGTAAAACAAGCGCTTGTTGGGAGGCACCCCAATGGTTGTAAAGTTTTGTTTATTTTTATGTTTAAGAGGAATTTAGGTGAAGTGGTGTGTGATTGGAACAACAGGTGCAATTCTGACTTTTCTGAGTTCTGATGTGCCTGCTAAGCGAGCTCAGCTCCACTAAGCGAGCATAGCAGAATTTTGTTTTTCTGCTCTGTACCAGTGGGGTTCCCATTCCACTTGGTTCACTCCTTTTTCCCACTTTCACCAAGGCTAATTAGTTGTGTATAATAGTTTTGTTTTTCTAATTCTTTTGTGATTGTTTGTATGCAAATTTTGTTCGGTAATTCAAAGATTTTTGAGGTGATTTTTCAAAGCTTGAGTGTTTCAACCTGCGGATGTATGGTAGGATATTGTTTTTGAAGTGTATAATTCAAGGTACTCATTTATCGCTTTCTGTAGCATTGCATGTTTAGGAAACTTTTCACTTGTACAATTACCATACCATTCATTCTTTTGCATTACTTGCTTGTTGATTGAATCACTTTAGTTCCCAAACCATAAATGTGAGGAAGCTTTTCATTGTTTACATATGCTGGAGGCCACAATCTTTGTTTTAACTAGATTTTATTATGCTTAATCTTTTATTTATGTTGATTTTATGAAAGCATGAAAAGGATCAAGGCATTTTGTTTCATTTTGAGCACAACCACCATAACCAAATAGTCAATTCACCTTGTGAGTGTGTGATCATTTGTTAACCCTTTTGAGCCTTTTTGTCAATGTCCATGTTGTTTTTGCTAAATGCTTATCTTTGAGTGTTTAGTTCTCATTTTTGCATGGATGATTGATTCTTTGTTTTCTTGAACCCTCAACCATGATTTTTGGTATGAATTTTTACCTTGCCTTAGAAAGTAGGGAGTATTCACATGATGGTGTGGTTGAATTCAAGTTGGGGAGATAAATGGTTGCTACTTATGTGGTTGTTGCTATGAGGTTGAAAAGAAAGAAAAAAAGTGAAAAGAAAAAAAAAGGAAAAGGAAAGAAAAGAAAAAGAAAGAAAAAAATGAAAAAGTTTTGAAAAACAAAAAGAAAAGAGAAGTGAACAATTGTGCTAATAAGTATGGTGATTGGTTTGAGAAACTTGTGGTTATGGAAGAAGTTTGATCGAGATTTTGTTGTTTGAATCTTTGGTGGATTGATCACTCCCTTAGGTTTAGGCAAGTTTTTGTTTCGATTAGCCTTAGGACTTTTCCCTTGTTTGTTAACCAAGCCACATTACAACCTTGAAAAGTCCTTGTGATTCTTGCTTTTGTATCTTCAATGTGATTTTTAGATGAATGCATAATTTAATCTTTTGTTTGCAAGATTGTTGGATGAGTGTTAAAAGTCCTTCACCTTTGTGTGTTCTTCATCCATTGATGAATTTTTGCTAGGTGTGATTCATGATGTGAGCATGTATTGTGTTAGAATGTTTTGTATGCTTTTTGTACTTAGGATTAGTTTCATTTACATTTTGTCGTTGTAGGATAGTGGTAAGTATTTACTTTGTTTATACGTTTTTGTATTGAGCCATACATTTGTTTTTGGTTTTCAAAACTTGTTGATTCACAATTCTTTGGTTTATTACTTTTGATTCTTTGATTTATTTGACATTGTTTGAGGACAAGCAAAGTTTTAAGTTGGGGAGAGTTTGATAAGTGCCAAAATGTTGTTATTTTGAGTATATAATTGTGGCACTTATCGATTCTATTCATTCTGATTTTGTAATAAAATCCCCACTTTTGTGTATATATTCACATTATTTAGTTTTTATATGTTTTATATACCGTTTAATAGTTTTTCCTTTGTTTTTATAGGTATTCATGCTTATTGGAGCCTCGGGGAATAAAGTGTCGAAGGCACGGCTCCGATTGCGCGATTTTGGATCAAATAAGCAAGTTTTGTGCAGAGAGCGCCGCTGAGCGGCGTGTAAGCGCGCTTTCCAGGGGCGAACCAAATTTCCCTGGCCGCTAAGCGGCGGTTCTGGCCGCTAAGCGGAGGCCTGTTTACTGTTGTAGATATTTTGTGAATACGTGTAGTCCGCTAAGCGAGATTTGGCCGCTAAGCGGCCGTAGCAGAAATTGTCTTTATATTCTTTCATTTGAACCATTTTAGGGTTATGGTTTTGGAGAGTTTTTGGTTCCAACTCCATCATTTTCATTCTTAGAGTAGGATTAGCTTAGAAAACAACACCGGGTCATGCACTTGGAAGATCGGAGGTGGATTTCTCATCAACCGGAGCTGACAACCCGCGAGATGTTTGGTTTATCTCTTCTATTCTTTATGTATTGCCTTTGTGTTGGGTTTGTTTGTATATTTACTTGAATCTTATGTATATTTACCGATTATAATGTTATGTTTAACTTGCTTTACAAATCTGTGTTGATATTATCTTGGATTTTTGCTCTATGTTGGGGATTTGGGGTGCTTTAGAGATAAACTTCTTGAATCCTTATCTAGGATGATTATCTGTTAGTTTCTGAACTCTAGAGATAGATTTAGAGCTAACATTCACTGTGGGTATCTGTTCTTAATGCTTTCGTGTTTGAGCGGCGCGCGAGAGATCGCCGACGCGAGAATACGGATGTTCTCGTAGCTTCGCGTTAGAGATAACCTTAGTTGTGAGATGATCTCGTTTGTGCTCCAGAGATGGACGCTTATGTGAGAGATACGTGATGACATAGACGGGTATCGTAGGTTGAATATAATGGGTTGGTAAGTGTATGTTTGTGAAGAGTGGATATATTTACATTCCTGATAAGTTATTTCTCTTCTAAGAATGTGTTTATTCTTACCTGTCTATATTTTTGTTTACTTTTTGCTCATTCAATCCCGAGCTCGAAACTGTAGAAACTGTTGAATGGCATCTCTCCATCTCTGAGGACAATAATTCCCGGATCAATATTTCCAAATCTTTCTTTTGTTGCTTGCCCTATACTGCATTCAACAGGTAGTGAGTCGATGCTCTGGTCATGTAACACTGGGTAGACTAGTCGTGTTGAACTCATGTTTCTATTTGGTTATGTATTATGTTTATGACTTAAGAACTTGTTATTTTGCTACTTGTTGTTTGAGAGGCTTTCAAGCCAAATATTCTGATTATGATTTATTTTATGTTGAGATGATTATTGAGATATGATCATGGTATGGGACATGAATCATTTTATGAAATACATGAGTATTTTTGTATTTTCCGCTGTGAATGCATATTCTGTGTGAATTGTAATTAAATATTTAGGTGTTATTTGAAATGACCAGGTGTATCGTATATTGTAGATAAATGCTGTCGGTTTTTAAAAGCTTTTAGTTTTTGAAAACATTGATGTGACGCCCTTTTGAATTATATGCATGCTTATTCTCTGATTATATGCTTATTTATTTTGGGGTATAAAAGGGGTGTTACAGTTGGCATTTCAAGTGGCCTTTTAATTTTTTTTTTTAAATCCACGTCATTTTTTAAATAGTTTTTTTAAATCCACTGTCTCTGGCTGACAGTGTGAGATCTTCTTCTGAGAGGTTTGAAGGTGAAGCCAATGAAACGGAAAGTGGAAAATCAAAGTTTAAAGCCTTCGTCTACAATGTTGATTCACATATGCATAGATTTAACTTTTACAGTATTTAATGATCAATTCAGTTTATGTATGTCATATGGAAAAACTTGTAGAGAAGCATGGCTCAACAACATGAAAACAAAAAATCTTCATCACACTGCATGTGTTATTTAAAGGGAGGTGTAAATCTAGGTGTTCTTGTACTGGGTTATGCTCATGATACTTCCCGACTTCAAGGCCTGAGGCGGTAGCTTGCGGCGGAAGAGCGGGGATAATACGGCGGCGGAGAAACAAGCTCCAGCGGCAATCATGGTTGTTATTGGTATCTCAGCAGAGTGTGTTGTGGTGAATTGCAGGAAGTTATGGTGTTAGCTGGAGTGCAAGCTATAGTGGAGTGTAAGCTGGAGTGTGTTGTTTTTAGTCCCACATCGATTGTTGAATTAGAAACATAAGTGTTTATAAAACAAAGAAACCAATGGGCTTATAAATTAAAAGCATGATGAGAGTACACAGAGTAAAAGCCCAAATGTTACAAAAAAATATTTTGTTTAATTAAAAAACGTAAAAAAAATAATTTGATATTTTAAAAAATAATTTCTAAAAAATATTAATAGAAATAATTTTAAAAAACCTAAACAAAAATAAAAAATGTAAAAAATATATATAATATATAAAAAAACTAATTAAAAAATGACGTGTATTTAAAAAATAAAAATAAAAGGGCCACTTGAAATGCCAACTGTGAAGATTCCATTGCCAAGTCAGCATAAGGGGGGACATAATTTGGAATCTGAGTTTCTCAAGGGGGGAATCAAAAATTTTATTTTAAGGGGTGAAAATCAAATCTCGCTTGTTTGGCAGAGGGGTATCATGTATTAAACTCTTAATAAATTATATTTCCTACATAAAACTACTAAAATTTCTAGTATTCATAGATTTTATTGATAAAAAAATTATATGGTATTAGGATTGTGTTGGTACAATTGATGGAACACATATACATGTCAAAGTATCTGCAAAAGATGTCCCTAGATATCGCGGTAGGAAAGACTATCTGACACAAAATGTTTTAGCAACATGTACTTTTGATTTAAAGTTTACTTATGTGCTCGCAGGATGGGATGGATTTGCCTCTGACTCTAGAATAATAAAGAATGCATTAGCACGTGAAGATAAACTTAAAATTCCGCAAGGTAATACAAGAATAACCTAGACTTATAGTTATTTATATTATATTTTAAACTATCACATTTATTATTTACCTTTACTATAGGAAAATATTATCTTGTCGATGCTGGATTCATGTTGACAAGTGGCTTAATTACACCTTACAGAGGAGCTCGGTATCACCTGAAAGAATATTCGGCTATAAATCCACCCCAAAATTCTAAAGAGTTGTTTAATCTTCGACATTCGTCTTTACGCAATGCAATTGAAAGAGCCTTTGGTGTATTGAAAAAAAGATTTGAAATTTTATCTAATTCAACAGAGCCAAATTATGGAGTCAAAGCTCAAAAATTAATCATTTTTGCATGTTGCATTCTTCACAATTATTTGATGAGTGTAAACCCGGATGAAGACCTTATAGCAGAAGTAGATGCTGAACTTGCATATCAAAATGTATCGCATGACAATCATCAAGGTTCAAGAAGTGACAGAGATGAGCTAGCTATGGGCGGGGTTATAAAAGATAGTGTAGCACATCAGATGTGGTTAAACTATCAAAATAATAATTTAGCTTAAAGAGTCTGACTTATATTTTATAATATTATTTTTATGTTTGTTGTTCCTTGATGAAGTGGTACCAAATTTATTATGATGTTTATTATGTTATTGCAACTTTTTTTAATTATATTTATTAACCTTATTGTGTTATAATTGTTCATTTTCATAGTTTATGGCGTCGAGTAAGCAATTACCAATTAATAATGGTAATTCTGGAACTTTAACTTGGAATAGAGTCATGGATGATGCTCTTGTTGATGCTTTTACGCATGAATATGAAAAGGGGAACAAAATCAACGGTACATTCACTACATCAGCATATGAAAATATTGCAGCTGAACTCCGTGCATTATTTGGGAACAAAATTGACAAGCTAAAGATAAAAAACCGTTGGAAAACTTTGAAAAAAAACTTTACTGAATATTATGACATTTTTAAAGGCAGTATGAGCGGATTTTCTTGGAATTCAACTACACAATTATGGGATGCCGAGTCAGAAGTTTAGGATGCTCTAATTGAGGTAACTTTTGTATGAATTTTTTGTATTTTAAAATATTTTATTAATCAATAATTGTATAACTTTTATTAATCTTATATCTTTTATTTATCCTACTTTTTCAGTCAAAACCAAAAGCATCAAATTGGAGAAATGCACCACTTCCAAATTATGAGAAGATGGTGATACTTTATGGACCTAACCGAGCGGATGGAGAGGAATCTGGAACTTTAAAAGAGATACGAAAACAAAAGTCATCAGTCACCAATGAAGACTTTGTCGAAACTATTCAAGATATGGATGACCATGTTGCCTAAAATGAGGTGAATTTGGAAAGCTTTGATGTTGGTTGCGATTTTTCTGTACCCGGAACACAATCACCAGATCCTTTAAGTGAAAGTAAAAGGAAGAAAATGAAAGTGGTTAAAAACAAAGATACAGACAACGATATTAATGAACTCCAAAAATCATTGTCTTGGTTGCAAATACACTAACCGAAAGAAATGCTGCAATACGAGAAGGAAATGAAATAATGAGAGAGCATCAGAAATATGAATTGCCTCCAATTTCAGGGGTAGAAACATGGAATTTAATAAAGGAGTGTGGATGTGATGCAAAGTCATTGCCGCAAATATATTGCACTGTTATGAAAGATGCTGACAAACTTAGGATGATTCTCCAGTGTCCACCGGAAGCCCGCAAAGCAGTGATAATGCAAATGGTCTTTGGCTCATCTGATAGATCACTTTATAATAAGTTTATGACTTTTATGAATATTTTATTTACAATTTAATGTTTCTAAATATTTTGTTTACAACTTAATATGTTTTTAGATATTTTGTTTAAATTTGCGTGGTTTATAATATGAACAAGATGAAAATATTTGTAAGGTTAAAAAGGTAATTTAATTTTAAAATCCCTCCCTACCCTTGTGAACCAAACATATATGTTGTTAAAAATCCCTCCCATCCCTTCTTTAAACCAAACATATATTTAGTTAAATTCCCTCCCCTCCTTTCCCCTTCATTCCCCTCCCCTCTATTAAATTTCCTCCCCTCCCCTCCGTTGAACCAAACGGACCCTAATTCAAGATTAAATATCTGAAATCAACACACTTCTCACATACTCACCTTTAGGGTAACCTCTCCCGTTGCATTTCGATTATATGGTCATGTCCCTCAAACATAGGGATACTTTAGCAAAAGACGCTTGTGATTAATATCATCATAGTCCCTTCGATATAAAGATCATAGACCCTTCGAGTTGCCTACGATAAGATGATCTTGTCCCTCGATGATGCTACGATAAAATAATGATTGTCCCTTCGAATCGCTAAGGTATCCTTACATGTTACTTTCTATAACCATTCGATGACCCTACACCTATTTCTTCACATCCAATAGATATGATTTCCTACCAACTAATGGCATGGATAATACTATCTCCAAAAGAAAACATAAGAGAATAAGAAATACTATTACTTAGTGGATAGGTGCTCCTGATTGCTTGCTCACACTCAAATTCATTTTCACACCTCATACTTTCAAAGCTATTTGCAAAAGAAAAACACTTTATATACATTCATACAAGAATCATTACAAAGTCAAGCTTTCTTACAAACTATTTCCAAACACAAATATTTTCAAAAACAACACTTTTTATACATTCATATGAGATTCATTACAAAGTTAAACCTTTTCAAAGTATTTTCAAAAGCACACACACAAGTCAAACAAAGTGAGCTAAGCAATTAAGAGCCCATGGATAACCATGGATACAAAGGGTGCTAACACATTCCCTTTGTATAACCTACCCCCGGAACTCAAATTCTATTAAATGTCTTTCCTGCTATTTTATGTCTTTCCTAATAAAATTGGATAAAATAAAAGTAGGTGGCGACTCTTGTTAACCGCAACATGTTTTGCGAAAAACAAAACAAAAAGTATGTTCTCCCACCGTATTACAGAACCAAATGAGCAACCGATTCCAAATGGGATCAGTTTACAAATGGCTAAGAAAAGATGAGCAACATGTCCCCTGGATAACCTTGATGCACCATAATGTAGCTAGACCGCGTGTCATTTTCACATTGTGGTAAGCCTGCCATAGGAAGCTTGTAACATGAGACAGACTCTGAAAATTTGGTATGCTGGCCAATAGAGAATGTACTTTCTATCACCATGAAGAAACACATGATCATCTCTTCTTTGAATGTGAGGAAAGTAAACTAATATGGAAAGAGGTACTAAATTGGATTCAAATAGAACATGAGCCCGCTACTTGGCAAGATGAAGTTCTTTGGCTGGTTAGCAAAATTAAAGGCAAAGGAAGGTGTTGCAACAATCTGTCTGGCAATAGCAGAAATCGTGTATGGTGTATGGTGCCATAAAAATGAAGTATGCTTTGGCACAAGTGTCACTACCGCGAAAATCAACAGAGTCGCCACTAATATATTTATCCTGAAAAGGAGGGGAATGTCAGCAAACAATGAAACAAAACAACGCACTCACAACCGGAGAAAAGGGTAAGGGAGTCGGTTACGCGAGGGGAAAGTGTTGGCACCCATCGCGCCCATTGTACTCGATGGTATCCACGCTTGTGTCTAAAACTATGGGTGTGTAATAAATTTACGTCTAATTTGAACTAAAATGCATGCAAAATGTAGGGAAAATAAAGAGTTATACTCGCACGGGCCCTACCCCGCTGCCTACGTATCCTTTTTGAGGAATCAGAGGTACCGTTGCTCGGCTAACTAGTTTCAGTTTGTTTTGTGTTTTTTAGGTGAACCAGTTACATTCACACTCCGCTGCCCGACCTTTGGAGTCTTACGCTTGGGAATGAACCGGAAATAACAAGCTCTTAATAAAAGAAAATTAAAGAGTGTGGTTTGTGTTTTAAAGAATACATGAGGAAGACCTAAACTAAAGGGGGGAAGCTTGCTACCTATGTTATCATACAAAGGGTACAAGTCTAAACTAAGCTAGCAACCTATGGGGAAAAGCGAAAGCAAACAAGAATATCACACAAACGAGCTCCGCTAGTAAAGCAAACACCTACTGGCGCAGGCCTAGTAGAAAAGCGGTCTCGCCATAGCCAATGGGAACGTATCACCCGAGCCAACCAAGCATTAAACCAAGGCATTTCAAATCTTTAACCGCGACATTGTGTTACCGGGGCAAAGAGGAGCAGAGGAAAATCGGTTCGTGAAACAAAGGTACATTCACCGAGCGTCAATGTCGGTACACTTGAGCTAAGACACATGGGAGTCTGATTGCATGGACCCGCTTCACTTTATCCATTGGGCCTTCGACTCGACGACCTTGGGGACTTGTCCAGAGCTCTGAACTTGCAAAAAGTGAGCATAGGGACGACCTAGGGACTGAAAGTTGCGGGGGTTGATTGCTAACCCTTTCTGGTTGCCTTCTCGAGGACTTACAATATCCTTAGTTAGGACTTCCTGCAAGCACAAATGTAAACACACCAAGAAAAACACAACCTCCTGCACACACCTTAAAGGATTTCCATATGCAATGCATGCCTAATTCCTAAATCTTATGTTAAATGATGAGGAAAGCGATAAAATGCGAGGAGTAAAATGAAATGAGATCAATACCAAACGAATTATGATCCGTAAACTGCAGCAAAATAAGAAAGAAAACCAAAGATCCCGCAAGCGAGCTAGTAAAGGCAACAGCAAATGGTCAGCACACCGATTAACCGCATAAGCAGCAAATATTGACGACGTGAAAATAAATCACACGTCGATGTATGTATCAAGCACAATCACAATACACCTGCAAGAGGAACAAACATTCCAAAAAACAAGTATAAAGTAAAAGACATGTCTCCAGGATGAGAACACGACAAGAGGGAATGAGATTGTGTCCCGTAAATAAAGCAGAACGCAAATGAGATAAGCGTCGATTGGTAATTGCCTTTCCAAATGCCATGCATACTATCACCCAAGTTAGAAATAACAAAACACGGCAATTGGAATTGCGTTATTATACTATAAACTAAGCCGAAAATGAAATACAAAATAAGAAGTGAAAACATGGAGAGAACAAGTCAAAATTAACATAGGCATGGAAACACAAGAGCAAACAAACTTGCAAACAAAGAAACAATCATAGAAGAGCACAGAAACAAGCATGCGTCGACTCAGACAAGCCTGTGCATCGACCTGAACAGCCAAAACAGCTATACGTCAACCTAAAGGGAACATGCATCGACCAAAAGAAGTTATGCGTCGACCTTAAGGGTCGACCTAGGCGAACCCGAGACAGACAAGAAAAGCTATGTGTTGACCTAAGCAACGTGTGTGGCGACCAACACCATAAAAGCAACTATGTGTCGACTTGAAGGGTCGACCTAAGCTAACCCGAGCTCAACAAAAAAACCTATGCGTCGACTTGAGCAGAAGAGGAGGCTATGCATCTACCCACAGGGTCGACCTGAGCTAACCCAAGCTCAACAAAAAAAACTTATGCGTTGACCTAAGCACACACATGCGTCAACCTGAGCAGAAGAGGGAGCTAAGCGTCGACCTACAGGGTCGACTTGAGCTAACCCGAGCTCAGCAAAAACCTATGCGTCGACCTGAGCACACTCATTCGTCGACCTATGCAGCACAAGTAGCCAAAAAACAGCTTTTCCAAAAAGCAACCAAAATGCGATCCGCCACCAACGACCATCATATGAGCAACGATAAAACATGCAATTTTAAGATCCAAGAGCATTCTCATTGTTCAACATGTAGGATTTAATTCATGCATGAAAATTAACATCGAACAGTACACAAACAATCAACGCGCCGGTGTCGCAACATGAGCATGAAGAGCAAATTCCATCCAATTCCACACTTGATCATCAACAACAAATAGCAAAGTTAAGAATCCGATTAAACAATATCATTTGACAAGACGATTGGTCTTTAAAAGCACAATTAGACATTTCATCAAACGATTATCATACAAGCCTTGGATCTAAAGCAATATGATCATGTCCTCAAGAGCAATTCATTATCAAGCCACATATTAAATCAATTAAGCATAGGCATCATGAATCATCAATCCACAATCAATTATCACATACTAGTGCACAAGATTGAGAGCAAATGTTTCACATGAACAAAATATCAAACACTTAGCATGCGTTTTCTTGTATTTCAAGCATAGTGCACAAGATATGGCAAACAAACAACTTACACCTCGAGTCTCATCAATTAAGCAAAAACAACAAGAATTATCAACCGATAGTCGATTATCACATGCTAATATTCAAGATCAAAAGTAAATGCTTCACACAAACCAACTATCAAACATCTAGTATGCACCTTCTTTGATCACAAGCAATATGCACACATTAACAACAACAATCCACCGATAGGTCTCAAATTCAAACAATTAAATCATATCAAAATGAATCATTCACTCAACACACAAATATCATCATCAATTACCATTGATTCATCATCCACAATAAAAAATCATCGTGATCAATTTCAAATCAAGCAACAAAATCAATGATCTATCAAGGTTTATATTAAATTTATTGGATCAAACAAAGAGATTAAGATCAGATGAACACGAACGCGAACACGAACAAAATCCAAGAGATGAGAGGGATAGAGTGGCGCACCCTAGCCTTGGGATAGGGAGAGATCCAAATCTTGATGATCAATGAGACGGGAGATTCTTCACTCTTACTTTGATCTTTATTTGTTCTTGAGATTTTAAGAAAGTTGTTGGAGATTTTTGTGAGTTTTTGTAGTTTTAATTCAAGAGAAGTGGTATGTGGTGAAATGTCAAAAACGCCCTTAATTATCTCTTTTTGGCTCGTTTTCAAGGAAATGTGACTCGATACGAAATTCGGAAATGGGAACAATGTCAACTCAAAGATGACTAAATTTGTGACCCATAGCCACGAGAATTGTCTCAATCTGACAAGCGATGAAGAAATTACGCGTGTTTGAATGACGAGAAACGCCGATTCATCTGGCGCAACTGTGTAAAATTTTGTGTGTACCGCTCAAAGAACTCGATAAAACTCTACCTTCGGCTCGAAATCTGACTAAGCACGTGTGACGAAGAATTGAAGCTAACAAAATTTCAGAGAGAATGCTGTTAGAATGGACCTCATACGATAAAATTCGAAGAAGTTATGAATTTTCAAACTTGTCGCGACATACCCGAAAATACACTTTTCACTGAAAAATCACGGCGCTCTTCAAAATGCTGGGCATTTTCGGTGCATAATTGGTCGACGGCCTAAACATATGAAATCTTGAGAATGATGACACAGAGCTGGAGTTAAAATCTCGGGCAAATTTGACAAGCGGATCATGATATATGGATTTTCTAAGGCCCAAAAACCTACCTTCAGCACCATTTTTCACCTTGAAAGCTCCAGTAATTTGCAAATTCAACAACCTTCCTCATAGAATTGGTTTCTGAGCCAAACACGGAAGTTGTAGGGAGCGTCGAAAAATTCCCGGCCTCGTGGGAACCCAGCTCATAGCACCTTTCAAATAAGACTTGTGAATTTCTTCGCATTTTCACCTTATAAACCAAATTTCACGCCATATCTCCTTAAAACCACGAGGACCTTTTATTATTTTTCTTCCGTTTTCGAATGACGAAATAAACGTCTTTTATAACTTATGTCTCAAATAAAGAGGGCAAATTTTGGGGTGCAACAGCAAGACAGGATAAGAACACTATAGTTAAAAATAGGGTTAATAGTAATTCACCCCCTGTAATGTTAGCGAATTTTGCTTTTCCCCCTCCCTACCTTTTGGCAACGGTTTTTTCAAAAAAACCGTTGCCAAAACCTGCCTTTGGCAACGGTGGGGGGGGGGGGTAAACCGAAACACGCTCATATTACAGGGGACTAAACTACTATTAATCCTTACAAATATTATTGATATTATTGTGCATAGGAGGTGGTATAGCATGTACTTAGATCGTACATAGCTCTGTTGATGATGTAATGGATCTTTGGTAGGCTGGATCAGTGGATCGTCGTGTAGAGACACGTTTTTTAAATTAATCAAAGTTTGAATTATTCAAAAAAATAATAATAAAATAATAATTATTATTAAAATAATAATAATAATAAAATAGTAATAATAGTAATAATAATAGTAATAATAATAACATTAATAATAATAATAATAATAATAATAATAACAATAATAACAATAATAGTAATAATAGTAATAAGAAGAATAAGAAGAAGAAGAAGATGACAATGTTAGTAACAAAGCCAAATGGAAATAAAAGGAAAAGATTAAAAACATTTAAATTTTAATTATAACCCAACATAAAAGTTGAATTAAAATTAAGAATTAAATCAAGTGAAATACTAATTGAATTTTTAAATCAAATTTATGTTGGAAATTCAATTAAAATTGAATCATTTAAGGTGAATGGGTTTTCTCTGAAGGAGAACTTTGAACACCAAGGATGGTTGAACTTCTTTGATATACTGAATGGTTCATGCTACCCTCTTATGGTTAAAGATTTATGGGTTAGAGCACAATTTCTTGATAAGGTATCTATTGCTACTAAAATCAAGGAAGTTGAGCTAAAATCTACTGTAATAGGTGTTGAAGTAACCATTACCCATAACCACATTGCTCAGCTCGTTGGTGTGAAGAATGAAGGAAATTTTGTTTTAAATTCTAAGGATATGAGCAAAGAAGTTGATAGTATCAATTCCACCTAGTTTAACAATAACAACTCTGGTGACTTTGGTAAGGTGAAGAAACCATGAAGAATCACAAGAAAAATGTTCGTAATGTAAGGCTTCTTTTTTGAGTTGTACCATCAGACATGGCTAATTCAATTTCTGAAGGAAAATAATGCTTCTGATGTCTTGGAAGAAACCCATGGAAAAATATTGTCTTGAGTCATTCTAGGCAATATGAAAATTATAAGCAAAAAGGCTATTATGAATCCTTCAACCTCCCTCCAAGTCAGTTATGCCAGTTTGCTTTTCTTTATGACTTTTCATACATTACTCAGAAGGTCAATCCATAAGTGATTAAGGAGTATATCAATGAGTACAAAAAATAAACTCTTGTGATTCTAAAATATATTCAAGATGAAGCTAAGGATGTTTGTCAATCTTCAAGAAAAATAAAGCAAGTTGTCCTTGAAGATCTCAAGAAGGGTCAGAAACCACCAAAGAAGAAAGTTGTGACATTTAATGATGTTCATAAGGATGTAAAGGAAGTTGTATCCTCTTATGTGTCGATACCCACTAATACAATAAGTGGATCAACACCCCAAACAGAGGTTACTTATTCTATTACAGTTGCTTCTATAAAGAATGTTAAAGAGGTGAAGCCAAAGGCTCAAGATCTACTGATAGAGTATGTGAAAAAGTGAGCATAAATGCTGACATCTGCTACGAAGAATAATGCTACTATACAACCCTCAAATACTAAGATCATGTATTAAAAAATCAAATATATTGAAGCCAGAGTAGAAGCTATTTTGAAGATAGCTGAGGGATCTGTTGGTTTTCAACAAATTATTGCAGACGCCGATGAGAAGGAAGAAACTATTGTAGGAACTACCTTTGATCAAGTTGCTGAAACTGTTTCAGAACTTGTTGTTGCAACTAACTCCACAAGATTGTCTATGCATCCTAACACTCTTGATTCTTTCATTCCTCTTAACCGCATATCTCTAACCCTCTCACGTAAACAATCTTCTGAACATACCATGTCAAAAACTGTCATGCCTTCTTATGACTCAGGTTCCCTAACCATTGATCAAGTTTTGGATACTTTTATGCATCATCCGCACTAGATGATCTATATAGACCCTTAAGTGGTGATTTAGTCTCAGAATGTAACCAACCAATGGCTTATTCAGAACCTGAGCTACCCGCACCCTCGAACACCATGACTAGTCCTGAGCAGTTCATGGAATCTATCCCAAAAAATCTTGATAACCCACAACAACACACCATTTCTTCAACCCCTAAATCAACCTCGTCCTTTAGCTCTTATTATTCATAATCAAATATTTTACCTATTTTCACCAAACCTCTCCAAGTTATTCCTCCTGAAACTAAATCTCAACCTAATCTTGTTCATTCTCAATATGAAGTTCAACCTTCATTTGAACTTCAGACTAGAGTTGAGCAAGTCACCTAAGCTCAAACCCACTCAAAAATCATCCCAGACCAGTTTGTTCAAACTCATCCTGAAATTGAAACTGAACAAGTTAACCTAAACCAAGCTAATTTTGTACCTGAACCTTCTCAGACTCTTCCTGACTAAACCACCTCCCTCCAAGGTAATTAAATTGTAGGATTTACACTAGAAAATCCTAGCCATGTATGAAGCGAATGCATTATGAAGATCTTTTCAAATCTTAAGGAAGACTAAAGTAAGGTCTCGTAAAAAAGAGTTAACAAAGTCTTACACGAGGGACATAACTAAAGCTTCTCTTGAGAGACTCAACTAAACTCTCGCATGAGGGACTAAACCAAAGTTTATCTCGTGGGACTTAACTAAAGTCTCGTCAGGAAGACTCAACAAAATCTCGCTTGGGGGACTTAACTAAAGTCTTACATGAGGGACTTGGCTAAAGTCTCGTATAAGGAACCCAACTAAGCTATCGGCTAAGGGACTCAACTAAAGTCTCTTCAGGAATACTTAACAAAATCTCGCCAGGTAGACTCAACAAAGTCTCGCCCGAAGGACTCGTCTAATATTTCATATGAGGGACTCAACTAAAGTCTCACATGAAGGGCTAAACCAAGTCTTATTCAGAAGGATCATCTAGAATTTCAAGAACTAAAGGCAAAAATAGAGCTTTTCTAATAGGCTCGAAGAAGAGTCTAGGGTTAAAACACTTCGGCCTCTACGAGGCATCGTACTTGAGAGACTATGTAGTGGTATAATAAGAAAAAGTCTTGGGGGGAGACGAAAGGAATATGCTTAGCCTATCACCCTTATAAAATCTCCAATTTATTAGTTCGAGCCCCCCTTTTCCAGATATGCCTCCCATGACCTTATTTTTTTCCATACACACGATCATGCGTAAAACGTGTATTAGGTCAACAAATAATGCACTAATGGTCATTAAAGTTAATTACACTTCCTATATTTCAGGGAATCAACCATCCATTAATGAAGTGACTTCTACATTCTAGAAAGACTCAATTGAGGGTCCAGGGAATTATAAATATACCTAGGTTGTGATACGAAAGGGACAACACAAACAAAATACTCATATACAATACCTTTTCACCTCACGTGAGCTAGCTCTCAATATCATAACAATCCTAAAGGCCTCGGATAATCCTCATCCATTAGGGGTTGTCACACATTTATACGTTTAGTGAGTACATATATAAACCACCCTTTACATAAACTCCCAAGCAATATGAGATTATTCTAGCTAGGATAGAATAATTACCTTCTAGTCGAGGCTAATGGGCACAATGCACATGTCGAGATCTCACATATGGCGTCATTGTTCTGATGTGGAAAAAAAAGATGTGATGCTAAAGGAATAAACTGTTTCGGTGTAATGACAAAAGCCCGTGACGCGACAAAGCGGTAAAACCTACAAGGTTAGCAGTCTAAGGCCCAAGTCAGTAAAATATATATAGTTTGAGAGTGAGAATGTAAAAATACCTAATGCCAAGTCATTGGGTTTATATATGGTAGACAATTAAATCTTCTTTCGTCTAGTCCGACGGAAAATGCATGAAGTCGTCGAATCAGATATGGTTGCACTAATAACCATGATTAAATATCTAATCATTAACAATGTCTCACTTATTCTTTTGTTCACTTTGTGATAGGGATGAAAATAGGCTAGGTTAGGCTAAGTTTTTAGAAGGTATGAGCTTGACATACGATAAGCTTAAAAGACCTGAGCTTGGCCTATGGCCTATGGCCTATTATAGACTCTTTTTTTAGCATGGCCTAACATTTTTAAAATGTGTCAAACTTAGTAACATAACACCTACGATAACTATTTAGCCCTTTTTCTAATATATATATATATATATATATATATATATATATATATATATATATATATATATACATACATATATATATATATATATATATATATATATATATATATATATATTGTCAGAATCAAATGACACAAATGTGTCAAACTTAGTAACATAACACCTACGATAACTTTTTACCGCTTAGCCTTATAACAAAATTCATCGTTGGATGTAAAACTATTATGATATAAATCATGTATATAAAATTTGATACCAGACTTAAATCATTTGATATATCAAAGAGATGCATAAAAACTAACATCTTACAAAACTTCATGAAAACCATTAATTTTGATCATTCTTTTTAACATATCAAATGATTTTCGATTGATGTTAAATTTTATAGACATAATCTATGTCATAATAACTTTTAATCCAACGATGAATTTTGTTATACGGTAAAGAGTTATCGGAGATGTCATGTTACTAAGTTTAATAAGGTATCAAATTTAGTAACATGACACCTTTAATAACTCTTTAGCGGATACTTGTATAGCAAAATTTACCGTTGGATTGAAAGGTAACATCATATAGATCATATCCATAAAATTTAACATCAATCAAGAATCATTTGATATGTCAATGAGATGCATAAAAACTAACGTCTTACAAAACTTTAACAAAACCGTTAATTTTGATCATTCTCTTTAACATATCAAATGATTTCCGAACGATGTTAAATTTTATGAACAAGATCTGTATGATGTTAGCTTTCAATCCAACAGTTAATTTTGATATACGAATATACAGTAAAGAGTTATCAGATGAGTCATATTACTAAGTTTGACACCTTGATATATATATAGATTGAACTGAGTCTAAGTCTGACCTATTTAATAAAAAAATATTTAAAAAGTTTAAACCTGATGTTTTTATTAATTAGACTTGACCTGACCTTAAATAGAGTAGGTTATATGCCTATGTAGGTCTACCTAACCTATTCCCACTTCAACCGAGTTTTGCTAAGTCATCTGGATTCACGGGTAGATGTAAACGTATCTATGAGATACCGGCTATAGACTATTCATTTTAATGTACATCTTTTATATATTTCTCTTGTTGCTGTTTTATAAAATTGAAGTTAGATAATCGGTTGTACAATTTATTGTAAGTACAAATCAATGCTTAAAACTTAGTGCATATTATTAACATATATTTGTAATTATGTCAATGTTAATCAGTTGAATAATGAATTCAAACTTTACAAATGATGGTTTGGTAGACATGTCATGTAACTTCATATAGGACTCGTGCGATAGCACGAGTTTCTTACTAGTTGATTTAAAAATGCCACTTCATAAATATTTGATACATATTAATTTTTAGGCTTAAATGCATTTTTAGTCCCTCTAATTTGATATTTTTTAACTTTTAGTTCTTCCATTTTAAAACCCAGTTGTTGATAATTAGGACCAAAAATTAATTTTTAATGAGTTGGCAATATTGACTAGGCTTATTTATTAATTATTTTTTATTGAATAAATTATTATGTTTTTTTATAATTAATAAATTAAATTAAAATTCTTAAATTGATTACTCTATCTAGACCTATAGCCCATTAAGTTTTAAAATGGCCCAAGCACCCGTGATAATAAAAAGCTACGCCTATAATATCTATATAAAGATTTGTCACATCTTATCAAAAAACAATATGGTGAAGGATAGAAAAACACTTAGAAAGGGGGGGGGGGGGGTTTGAATAAGTGTAGCTTTAAAAACTTGACAGATAAAAATAAATTGCACAGTTATTTTTATCCTGGTTCGTTGTTAACTAAACTACTCCAGTCCACCCCCGCAGAGATGATTTACCTCAACTGAGGATTTAATCCACTAATCGCACGGATTACAATGGTTCTCCACTTAGTCAGCAACTAAGTCTTCTAGAGTCTTCTGATCACACACTGATCACTCCAGGAACAACTGCTTAGATACCCTCTAAGACTTTTCTAGAGTATTCTGATCCACACGATCACTCTAGTTACAACCTGCTTAGATAACCTCTAAGACTTCCTAGAGTATTCTGATCCACACGATCACTCTAGTTCCTTACAACTTAATGTAATCAATTCTAAGAGTATTACAATTGCTTCTTAAAAGCTATAATCACAAACTGTGATATTTCTCTTAACGTTTAAGCTTAATCTCACTAATATATTACAACAGCAATGTAGTGAGCTTTGATGAAGATGAAGATTCTGAGCTTTGAGTAGAACAGAGTTTCAGCAAGTTAATATGAGTTGTTTTTGTTCAGGATCGTTAACCTTGCTTCTCATCAGAACTTCATATTTATAGGCGTTGGAGAAGATGACCGTTGAGTGCATTTAATGCTTTGCGTGTTCCGTACAGCATCGCATTTAATGTTATACGCTTTTGTCAACTACCTCGAGCCTTGTTCACGCTGTATCTACTGACGTTGCCTATAATAGCTTTTAACGTTCCTTTTGTCAGTCAGTGTAGCTTGCCACGTGTACTTCCTTCTGATCTGATGTTTGTGAATACAACGTTTGAATATCATCAGAGTCAAACAGCTTGGTGCAAAGCATCTTCTGATCTTCTGACCTTGAAGTGCTTCTGAGCGTGATACCATCAGAACTTCAGTGCTTCTGATCTCATGTTCTTCTGATGCTTCCATAGACCCATGTTCTGATTCTGCTTCGACCATCTTCTGATGTCTTGCCAGACCATGTTCTGATGTTGCATGCTGAACTCTTGAGACAAAGCTTCTGAGCGCTGAATTATGCATACTCTTTATATATTTCCTGAAAAGGAAATTGCATTGGATTAGAGTATCATATTATCTTAAGCAAAATTCATATTATTGTTATCATCAAAACTAAGATAATTGATCAGAACAAATCTTGTTCTAACAATCTCCCCCTTTTTGATGATGACAAAAACATATATAAATGATATGAATTTGCGATCAGAAAGAGCAGACGGCAAAAGACAAATTACACAGCTATAGCATAAGCATATGAATATGTCTCCCCCTGAGATTAACAATCTCCCCCTGAGATAAATAATCTCCCCCTGAAATAAATACTCGAAGAACTTTAATAAAAGACTTCCCTGATTATTTCGGTAGAGACGATCACATAAGCTTCTGTCTTCAGAGAATTCGTAGCTTCTGACTTCTGCTTCCATTGGACAGCTTCAGAACTAGAATTTCTTTAGATCCCTAGAATACTCACAGCTTCTGATTCCTGCTTCCATCTAGGACAGCTTCAGAACTTGAATTTCTTTGATCTTCAGAACATTCACAGCTTCTGATTTCTGCTTCCATTTAGGACAGCTTCAGAACTTGAATTTCTTTGATCTTCAGAACATTCACAGCTTCTGATTTCTGCTTCCATTTAGGACAGCTTCTGAACTTGAGTTTTCTGGATCTTTAGAACATTCACAGCTTTGAATTTCTGCTTCCCTCGGATAGCTTCAGAGCTTGAATTTCTACCAACATCACTTCATGCTAGATTTGTATCAGAACATTGTTGAATGTACCAGAGCATCATCAGAGCATCTCTACATCCTGAAATGTTACAGAACAAAAACTAAACGACAAAAGTCAGCATGAACGAGTCAGAACATAAAATGTATATTAGAACACATGATATGTATCAGAGCCATATAGGCTAAAATAATGTTATCAGAGCAGATAGAATTTTGTCAGAGCAGATAGACAAATATGGATCAAATTCTATTATCGGTGCTTCTGATTCATTCTTCTTTCTTGCTTCTGATTTCTGAAGCTTGACAGCACTCAGCATGCTTCAGTTTCCATGAGTTTATTCTTTTTACAGAATAACACTTCTTATGGTTTTGCTTCTTGTGTTTGCTTTGAAGATTCTCTTCACTTCTTTATACCTGCAAAACACTTAAACCATATAGAACTTGCAGTTCTTGTTAGTAAATGTGTGGGAGCTTTACCCAGCAACTGATAGATTAATCAAATCATTTATCATTTATCTTTCTCCCCCTTTTTGTCATATCATCAAAAAACAAAAAAGATTCAGAGACAAACAAAACGAAACACACAGAGGAAGAAGATGATTTCATTGAAGTTCAAACAGCAGGTACAGAAGTACATGAAGATAAGTAAGATCGGATGCACAAAGACAGATGCAACGAAAAGAAAGAAACAACACAGACTCAATCTAAGATGGCCCTAGCCTTGACAAGATCTTGGCCAGCATCTCTTGAACCTCATTGTTGTGTCCATCTTGCCTCACCATGAAAGCTCTGTACTCATCATTGAGTGAGCTTTGCTCATCCTGTCTCCTCTGAATTTCTTCCAGAGTCCTTGCAAGACGAGAAGATTCATCAGAAGAAGCTTCACCGCTTTTAACCACAGGAATAGCAACTTGATCTGTAGCTTCCATGGATAGATCATTTGCAGGGATTTCCTCAACAGGATCTGATTCAGCAACATGATCTTCAGCATCTTCTTCTTGCATAGAAGCATCTCCATATTCTGCAGCAGGAATTTCCGAGTCTCCATTCTCAAGTGCCTGAAGAATGGCAGCTAGATTCCTGGGAGCAGAAGGACCTTCAACTTCTGGTGGGTTAACAACTTCTGGAATGACCAAGCTTGGGTCTTTCTCAGAAGGGTTTTCCCTCAGATAGTCAAAAAGAGTCTTGAAATCTCCGAGCAGAACAGGATAATCAGGAATAAAGATAACAATATCCCTGCATGGATTTGCTTCCATTTCAGCAGCCAGTCTTAATTGTTCCATCTCATCCAAGAAGGGCTTCTCTTCCAACAGATGTCTTCTTTGAGACAAGCAAACCAGAAGTCTTCGTAGTTTCTCAGAATTCCACGAGGTCGTGGGGCAGCAGCTACACAGGCTTCCTGAAGTTCTAAAAACAGAGCATCTGATTCTCTGCGAAAGATCCTCCAGAAGTTCCGCATAGCGACATCATTCAATCCAGAACTTTCAGCAATTCTGAGAGTATCAAAGATACTTCTGAGATTCCTCTTTATTTTTTCAAAAACTACACCAATAGGGTATACAGGGCGGAATTTTATCTGGGTTTTTGAAAAGGCAGGGTTGGAAGTGAAGTACGGATGAGGTTCTCTATCCAACCTATAAGAAGATTCTGCTTCAGTATCAGAATCTAACACTACCACTTCAGCTTCAGGACGAGGCTTGGGAGTGTAGTTGCAATCACGGAGCAGCTGCTCATGTGATGCAGAGGTTGGAAAAGGAGAATCACAAAGATTGTTTTGAGAGGTGGAGGGAGTATGTTCAAAGGTGGCATTGGGAGAAGGTTGAGATGGAAAGAGAGTTTGAATGGGTGGTATATCCAAAACATGATCATCAGCAGCTTGGTCAGAAACAAAGTTAGTTGAGGATGAAGGAGAAGGGATGGAGGCATCTGGAATTGGTGAGAGAGAAGGAGAATTGGGTTTGGTTGCATGAGAAGATGGAGGTGTAAGAACATGGACAAAAACCGGTGATTCTGATGTGGCTTTTTCTGGTTCAGGTGTAGGGACAACCTCTATTGGTGCAACTTCTGAACGAACAGCAGGAACAGAATCAGGTTCAGAAATGCATATACCTTTGGAACCTCTCAGAAAAGCTTTGGCCACATCCTCAGTCTTCTTCTGCTTTTTACTCTTCGGCTCTTCAATAATCTTTGCTTTGCCTCTAGAGATTTCTTTCCTTCTGACATAAGCCAGAACTTCTGGTTGATTCTCAGCCTCTTGAGCAGCATTTTCTTCATCTGAGCTTTGAATAATCATCTTCCTTTTTCTGGTTATCTTCTTCTTAACAATTTCAACAATCTCATCATTGTTATTTGACTTCTTCTTCTTTTTCTTCTTCTCAGCTTCCTTCTTATTCTTCTCAAAATCAGCAGATACGGCCTTAACAACTTTTGCAATCACTTCTTCTGGGACTACTTCATTTTTAGTGGTAGCAGCAACTTTCTTTGCAACCTTCACTTGATTAAAGGAGGGATGATCAAACTTTCTTTTGGTTCTTTCTTCCTTCTTGCGATTCACTTTAATAGGAGCACCTTTGTCTTGATCTTTAAGACTCTTATCCTCTTTTTGTGACTTCAGATACTTAGTTCTGACTTCAGGTACCTCACTATTGAAGAAGGTTTCAAAGTCAGCTAGAACTGGTTTTCTTCTGATTCTTGTTCCAGCTAGAGGTTGAGGAACTTTGAGGATAGTGTCAATTATTTTCATCTTCTTTAAAGAAAAAGCATTCAGACAGGCTCCAGAGGTGACAGCAAGGTCTTTGATAATACCTTCAGACTCCAGACTCTCAACAATCTTGGAATGCACCAGAAGGTTTGTAATAATTCTACCAAAAGGAATGATTGTTCCACCATTTTCTTTTCTGAAAGCGTTTCTGGAATCCTTTACTGCTTTCCACATATGGTTGAAGATAATGTAAATCGCATCAACCTTCTTCTGAGTGGCAATGCAATAAAGAATATACCTTTGATCATTATTGATGAAATCCGAGGCATGTGTTCCTTTCCTATGGTAGAAGCACCCAAGAAGGATCTTTGTCCAGATTCTGTAGACATCTCTCAAATCCTTGACGTGTTTTGTTTTCTTGACATTTGGATAGAGAGTGGATAGAACATCTCCCAAATCTGCCCTTTGATCAAACTCAAAAACCCCTTCAGGGTTTTTCAGATCAAACATCATTCTTAGGATGTTTTCAGTAATAACAACAAACTTTCCATGGACGAAAGAAAGTATAGATTTTGGAGCAACCACAGCATGTGCCCAGAACTCCTTGACAAGATCCGGATAAACTGGACCAACGAACTCAGCAAACAACGAGGTCCATCCTTGAAAGATGATGTCTTCTTTAAGGTGAAATTGGTTTTCTTCAATGTTGTCAAAGTCAACCATGAGTTCACACAGAACTTCCAATTCATCTTTAGGAATGGAGCATGCAACAACAGGGGTGAGTTCCTGGTTTGTTTCATTATGAATATGGAGAAGAGTAGATGAGCCAACAATTTGAGATGAGGAAGCAGCCATTGAAACAGAACGAACAACTAAGAGGAACAAATTCTGGGTTTTCGGTTAGGGTTTTAGAAACGACTAAGAAGATTTCAAAAGAGAGTATGCAAGAAGAAGGAGAGACACGGAGCGAAAAAAAATATATGAGATGATTTGAAAAGAATATATAGAGACGGATTTGAAAAAGAAAATAATAAGAAATATAAACTGAACAGTTCCAGAATCAAAAGAAATCAATTTTATTAAATGATGAGTGACGTAAGGAGAGAGAACGTGGTAAATGAAATGATTTATAACAGTTACCTAGGTCGGCGTCTTTTCAACTGCACGCTTTGTACTAACCGTACAGACACGTGTTCACCATCAGATAATAGATGAGAGCTGTGAATTTCAGAATAGACTTTACACCTTCAGATTCAGATCACTGCTTCTGATCTGATCAACTTTCTCTTCTGGAAACACTCCTTCTGAAGTGTGCTGATATAAATCTGAATGATCTTCTGATCCATTACTTCTGATATACACAGCTTCTGGAGGTTCACTTCTTTGTTCTGCAGCTTCTGATACGACAAAATTGTATCTGCAGAAATTCTTAAGCTGCTTTGTTTCATCAGAAACAAGTTTATCATCAAACCAGATATTTATAGATTCGTCCACAATCAATGTTTCAATATTGTATATTCTGTAGCATTTAGAGCATTCAGAATAATCAAGAACGAAACACCATTGCTTTAGAAACAAACAAGACAAATGGTTTCAAGACTTATAAACTATCTTTTCTGATCTCCTACAGACATAGTTTCTTCAACAGATTTAAGTACCAGAACTTGGAAGACAGTCCTTCTTCCCTTCAAGTGTTGAGACCAACTTGAGTCCAGGTGACTTGACATGTTGACTTTTATCTTCTTTGTTGCTAAGAGAATCTGCAAAAGAAATAGTCTTTTTCTTTGGTACCCACATCTTCTTGGGTCCTTTCTTGTTAGTTCTCCTCAAGTTCTGATTGAACTTAGGTTTAACATTGTAAGCAAAAGGAGGAACAGCATGATAACTCTTAATGTGAGTTTCATGATATTTCCTAGGTTGTGTCACATGCTTTTTGGTGTGTGTTATGTGAAAACTTTGAGCATGTGAAGTGTGCCTAATATCATGGGAGTGGCCATTCTTGAACTGATCATACAATGGCTTGTATGTGAATTTCATTTCATCAACAGGTTCAAGTTTGTATGGGGTTTCACCCTCAAAACCAATGCCAACTCTTTTGTTTCCAGACACAGCATATATCATAGAAGCTAGCTGACTTCTGCCAATACTTCTAGATAAGAACTTCCTGAAACTTAAATCATATTCTTTCAGAATATGGTTTAGACTAGGAGTGGATTTTTCTGAATCAGAAGGAGATCCAACATTATTGGATAATTTTAAAAGTTTTTCTTTTAATTCAGAATTCTCCAACTCAAGCTTCTTTGTTTCAAATTCAAATAGCTTTTTCAGCTTTTTGTATTTGAGACTAATCTGAGACTTGAATTCCAGAAGTTCAGTTAGACCGGAAACTAACTCATTTCTAGTAAGTTCAGAAAATACCTCTTCAGCATCTGATTCTGATGAAGATTCTGATCCGTCATCTTCTGTCGCCATCAGTGCACAGTTAGCCTGCTCATCTTCAGAGTCTGAATCATCTTCTGACTCATCCCAGGTTGCCATAAGACCTTTCTTCTTATGAAACTTCTTCTTGGGATTTTCCTTCTGAAGTTTTGGACATTCATTCTTGAAGTGTCCAGGCTCATTGCATTCATAGCACATGACCTTCTTCTTGTCAAATCTTCTGTCATCAAAAGATTCTCCACGTTCAAATTTCTTTGAACTTCTGACGCCTCTGAACTTCCTTTGCCTGTTCTTCCAGAGTTGATTTAGCCTTCTGGAGATCAAGGACAGTTCATCTTCTACTTCAGATTCTGATTCTTCAGGATCTTCTTCTCTAGCCTGAAAAGCGTTAGTGCATTTCTTAATATTGGATTTTAATGCAATAGACTTACCTTTCTTTTGAGGCTCGTTTGCATCCAGTTCAATTTCATGACTCCTCAGGGCACTGATCAACTCTTCCAAAGATACTTCATTTAGATTCTTCGCAATCTTAAATGCAATCACCATAGGACCCCATCTTCTGGGTAAGCTTCTGATGATCTTCTTTACGTGATCAGCCTTGGTGTATCCCTTGTCAAGAACTCTCAATCCAGCAGTAAGAGTTTGAAATCTTGAAAACATCTTTTCAATGTCTTCATCATCCTCCATCTTGAAGGCTTCATACTTCTGGATTAAAGCGAGAGCTTTAGTCTCCTTGACTTGAGCATTTCCTTCATGAGTCATTTTCAAAGACTCATATATGTCATAGGCCGTTTCCCTGTTAGATATCTTCTCATACTCAGCATGAGAGATAGCATTCAGCAAAACAGTTCTGCATTTATGATGATTCCTGAAAAGCTTCTTCTGATCATCGTTCATTTCTTGCCTTGTCAGCTTTACGCCACTGGCATTTACTGGATGTTTGTAATCATCCATCAGAAGATCCCATAGATCACCATCTAGACCAAGAAAGTAACTTTCCAGTTTATCTTTCCAGTATTCAAAGTTTTCACCATCAAATACCGGCGGTCTTGTATAACCATTGTTACCGTTGTGTTGCTCAGCAGAGCCAGATGTAGATGCAGGTGTAGACTTTGCAGTTTCATCAGCCATCTTTTACTGAAGCATTTTTCTCTTCCTGAATCTTTTCTAAACACGGTTAAGTGCTTGCACCTTAGAACCGGCACTCTGATGCCAATTGAAGGATAGAAAAACACTTAGAAAGGGGGGGTTTGAATAAGTGTAGCTTTAAAAACTTGACAGATAAAAATAAATTGCACAGTTATTTTTATCCTGGTTCGTTGTTAACTAAACTACTCCAGTCCACCCCCGCAGAGATGATTTACCTCAACTGAGGATTTAATCCACTAATCGCACGGATTACAATGGTTCTCCACTTAGTCAGCAACTAAGTCTTCCAGAGTCTTCTGATCACACACTGATCACTCCAGGAACAACTGCTTAGATACCCTCTAAGACTTTTCTAGAGTATTCTGATCCACACGATCACTCTAGTTACAACCTGCTTAGATAACCTCTAATACTTCCTAGAGTATTCTGATCCACACGATCACTCTAGTTCCTTACAACTTAATGTAATCAATTCTAAGAGTATTACAATTGCTTCTTAAAAGCTATAATCACAAATTGTGATATTTCTCTTAACGTTTAAGCTTAATCTCACTAATATATTACAACAGCAATGTAGTGAGCTTTGATGAAGATGAAGATTCTGAGCTTTGAGTAGAACAGAGTTTCAGCAAGTTAATATGAGTTGTTTTTGTTCAGGATCGTTAACCTTGCTTCTCATCAGAACTTCATATTTATAGGCGTTGGAGAAGATGACCGTTGAGTGCATTTAATGCTTTGCGTGTTCCGTACAGCATCGCATTTAATGTTATACGCTTTTGTCAACTACCTCGAGCCTTGTTCACGCTGTGTCTACTGACGTTGCCTATAATAGCTTTTAACGTTCCTTTTGTCAGTCAGTGTAGCTTGCCACGTGTACTTCCTTCTGATCTGATGTTTGTGAATACAACGTTTGAATATCATCAGAGTCAAACAGCTTGGTGCAAAGCATCTTCTGATCTTCTGACCTTGAAGTGCTTCTGAGCGTGATACCATCAGAACTTCAGTGCTTCTGATCTCATGTTCTTCTGATGCTTCCATAGACCCATGTTCTGATTCTGCTTCGACCATCTTCTGATGTCTTGCCAGACCATGTTCTGATGTTGCATGCTGAACTCTTGAGACAAAGCTTCTGAGCGCTGAATTATGCATACTCTTTATATATTTCCTGAAAAGGAAATTGCATTGGATTAGAGTATCATATTATCTTAAGCAAAATTCATATTATTGTTATCATCAAAACTAAGATAATTGATCAGAACAAATCTTGTTCTAACATATGGGACTTCTTAAATAAGCACATTATAACACCAACAAAGCTTGTCTTTCTCTCAACCCTACAACTTATTTTTTTGCAACTCCTCGTTTCCACCATGCTCACTTCATTCTACAACTCCTCTTTTTGGTTCTAATGGTAGAGATGCCTTGACCTTCTCACTGTTTTTTAGAAGGCTCACTTCCTTTTCTTATTTTTAAAGACTTTTATAACAACTTTAAGCATTTATGTGTGTGGTTAAACATCATAATAAACTGTAATAAGTTAACTTTTTTACTGTAAGTTTCAGTAAGAGAGTAACAACTAGCATGACACCAAATTAACCTTGTATACATGATTTTGATTAATTATCCTCACACATATACACAATTTTCAAATCATGATTAATTACAGTAAAATATACACACGCGAATTGTTCATGGCAACTAGAAAATAAAATACATTAAGCTTTAGTATTTATACACAGGAGATTAAGCTTCAGTAAGAAAATCGTGATTGATTACATTAAAATATACTCACACAATGTATTTATATAGGGGCAACTAGCATGAAACCAAAATCTTAAAGTGTTTATATGTTGTAATCGTTATCCAATGTTCATTTCTTTGGTGTTTATGATGGACACAGTGAATTTGGCGGACAAAGTTCTAATTTTGTTAAGAATAGGTTGGTAGAAAAACTATCAAAAGATTATGCATTGTTAGAGGATTCTGCCAAGGCTTATAATTCAGTGTTTTTGGATACTAATGATGACATGCATATGAATGAGATTAATGATTGTACGAGTTGTACTACCATGATGATGGTGCTGGTTATAGGGGACACACTTTATGTTATGAATGTTACTGATTCGAGGGTGATAACACGTAATTATATCGTATATTAGGCTCGATTATAACATAAATTGTTTCGTTATTTTATTATAATTATATTTCATTATGGTATTATGCTGGTATTTTCCTTTGTTTCAGGTATTATGTTTATGCAAGAAGCATTTTGCAAAACAAGAAGAAATCGTATTAAAAAGGCAAAAGAATCAAGTTGGAGGTACTATAGTAAAATGAGGTGCAAATAGAGGAAAGCAAAATGGAACACGCGAGGCCCAACCCACGTGAAGCTGAAGCCCCCCGTCTCCAAAGCTAGGAGACGCCCGCCTCCAAGGCTATCATCACAAGAGGCTCACGTCTCCAAGTGGGAGACGACCGTCTCACTTTCCACAAAACAAGGGACGCACGTCCCCGACATCCAAGCCACGTCTCCAAGTGGGAGACGCCCGTCTCTAGGCCCACTACAAGGAGGAGACGTCCGTCTCCTAGGCCTAAGAGTGAAAGAGAGCCACGTCAAGCACTTGGGACGTCCGTCCCCATTTACTCCACTATTTTCTCCACTTCTTTCTCACGCAAGACGCACGTCTTCAAGACTTTCCAAGTCAAACTGTTCCTAAATTCTCGGGGAAGAAAGAGGAAGACGTGAAGAAACAGTTACCATATTTTTCATTATAAAAAGAGGCCTCTACGAAGTGAAGAAGGGTTCGACTATATTTTGTCCCAGCCATAGTTTTTCTTCAGCATTTTTATTCCAGCATTTTATTTCTATTCCGTTCATCTTTTCTCATAACAATTTCTACACTGGAAATTGTTGTGAATATTTCACTGGATCTAACCTTACGTTAGATCATAGTATTTTAATTCCTTATTTTTATTATTTGATCGAAGAATTCTAAGAACAGATCCAACCGGCTGGTGGTGGAATGTTCTCTATTTCAAGATTCAAGAATTAATTCAAGTTATACTTTCAGGTTTTTATTTTTTATTTTTTAATTAATTTATAGTTTTATATTCCTTGCTTATAAATTATTGAATATGTCTAAATATATTAATTACGATTGTTTATGCATGTTTAATTTAATAAGTATGTCTGGCTAAATTAATCAGATGTCGGTGTGTAAATTAATCTAACCGAAGGGATCCGAAATAAATTGGCCTAAATAATGTTTTATTAAGAATCACCTATTTCTGGTTTTTGTGTCTAATCGTATTTATTAAAGTTATAAAATCGACAGAGCGAGAGTTTGAGATTTTAGAACTGATTAAGGTTAAAATCAACAGAGCGAGAGTTTGAGATCTTTAACTGGATAGTAAACGTAGAACATTAGTTTTAAGGACAGCGAGAGCATATTAAAACTAATTAGAATTTATTTATTTTCAAAAAGTGTTTTTAAACTCGACACGGAACATCGAGAGCGTACGTTAGGGAATACTAGCATGGTCCGAGTCAATAGAGCGAGAGTTTGAGACAAATAACCTCTTCATAAAATGGGCATTTTATCAACTGTGATGTTTTCAAAAAGCATTTTTAAATCTGGTGGGATGGTGAGAGCGTACATTATGAGTTAGGATCGTAGTCTCAATCAATAGAGCGAGAGTTTGAGAGGAGGACTTTTAAATGACATATTTAATAAAGATTTTTGATTTAATAAGAACCTAGCCAATGAAACTTCGGATCACCTAAGTTAGACGAATTACATACCGATATCCGCGCATTTATATTTTATCTAGATTTAAGATTTTAGTTTCCCCATATAAACAAATTCAAATATCACTAGCCTTGGCTTTACATAGTAACTTTAGATAACGGTAGATCGACTTATAGTCCCAATGGATTCGATATCTTTTAAAACTACACGACACGACTGTGCACTTGCAGTTTCTCGACTAATAGACACGTAAAGTCGCGATCAGAGGGCAGTGCTGGGCAATATTTTCCTCAATAATGCAGAAGCTTTCTTCTCCTCTCAAATTATTAATGCCAACAATGAATGTTGTTGCTAAGGATTTTGGATCTATATCAGCCTGGAATAATTATGGTTATAGCTGTTAATGTTGTTAATGGTGTAACTGTGTTGTTGTTGATGATGATGACATGGTTAAAAAGTGAGAGAGAAAGACAAGATTTATGGATAAATCCCACATTGCGTTTGGATAAAATATTGTTAGTGTTTATATAAATTTTCATATATTAAACATTAATATGTTCTAAATTGAATTTTGATTAATTAAAAAAAAAACTTAATAAGAAGTATGGATTTATTTACTAAAAAAATATTATTAAATAAATAAAGGGAAATGCTAACGAGTTGTTAAGAGTTTAAAAAGGGGAACAATACTTGTATTTAATAAGAAGTATGAATTTATTTATTAAAAAAATATTATTAAATAAATAAAGGAAAATGCTAACGAGTTGTTAAGAGTTTAAAAAGGGGAACAATAGTTGCATTTAATATTTTAAAATAGAAATAATTGACTTTTTTAAGAAATAACTTGTTTTATTGAAAATTGAAATGAATAATTTATTTAAGAAATTTTTTCTTTATATATAATGCTTAAAGAGTGTCCCTTAGGCACTCGTTAGTATGACTAATAAATAAATTATCTAGTAAATATTGCAAACTTATTAAGCAATAAAATAACTTTTTGTCTTAATCATTAATGCCTTGAGTGATTTATGTTAACCCTTAAAAGGAATATTAAAAAGAAGAAGGTGTGTCTAATTTGGTTGGCAACGAGGACGATGTGGAATACGAGAAACAAAATCATATTCAATGATGAGTTGTGTGTATTAGACAATACTATTATTTTAAGTATTAAAGTGGTGTCGTGGATTTGACAAGCTATTGGAACGAGAAGAGGAAGATGTTTCGTCGTTCTATAATTAGCTCCAAGCTTCCTTAGATTTTATCAATATTGTGCAAGTTTTGTTGAGCGTATTCTATGTCCCAGATTGAGTACCCCTTATACTCAATATTAATAATAATATATATTTGCTTATAGAAAAAAAAAATTAAAACCTCATATGTAAAATTGGAGGGAGACAACCAAATTTCGAGTGATGTGTAATTTAGAGATTAAAAAGGCAAGTTTTAAATGTTAAGATTAGTATTTAGATATTTATTTAAATAAAATTAGGTATTGCAAAATGTTAGTATGTGTCAGCTTTTTGTTAGCTATTTTATTGTTTCAGTCAAAGTCGGTTCCTAGATTTTAGGAAGGAATAAACTGCTCTACATGTAATAGACAGTTAGGGAGATCGTGTGATATTGTGTAAGCCTATTTATTGGCCTTTTCTTATTCAATTAAGTAAGTTTTCCAGCATTTGATTCTAACATCTGGTATCAGAGCAGAAAATTTCACAAGAAACAAAGAGAGAAAGCAATTGGCGTCTGAAGGCATCGATCGTTTTAATCTACCATCAATTCCTAAATTTGATGGTGATTATGATCACTGGAGCATGCTCATGGAGAACCTTCTCCGTTCGAAGGAGTATTGGATTATGGTGACCACAGGCCTCATTCAACCCTCTCTAGGAGTCGTCGACGACTGCACATAGAAAGACGGCGAAAGAGATACAGTTGAAGGACCTGAAAACCAAAAATTACTTGTTTCAATCTATTGACAAGTCAATTCTGAAGACGATACCAAAGAAGGAAACATCGAAGCAAATCTGGGATTTAATGAAGATGAAATACCAGGGCAATGTTCGAGTTCAGCGAGCTCAACTCAATCGATTGCGTAGAGAGTTTGAGATCATTGCCATGAAACAAGAAGAATCAATCAATGATTACTTCGGTAGGGTAATGGTGATTGCAAACGGTATGAGGAATTGCGGGGAAGATATAACTGATGTCAAGGTCGTCGAGAAGATTTTGAGAACCCTCGCTGAAAAGTGGAATTATATTGTATGTTCAATTGAGGAAGCCAAAGATATGGACGAACTTACCGTTGATGAGCTGTAAAGCTCCCTTCTTGTGCACGAGCAAAAATTCAAGAAGGAAGTAAATGAAGATCAAGCACTCGCGGTGGCATACAGTGAGAACTATGTTGGAAGAGGACGAGGAAGCCGATGAGCTTTTAGAGGAGGAAGGGGCAGAGGAGGCAGAGGCCGACAAACTTATAGAAAGGCAACCATTGAATGTTATAAGTGCCATCAGTTGGTTCACTTTCAATATGAGTGTCTAAATATGGCTAAGAAAGCAAATTACACTGAAATAGAAGAAACCGAGGAGATGTTGCTCATGGCGTATCATGAATAATCTGGGCAAAGCAAAACTGATGTGTGGTTTCTAGATTCAGGATGTAGCAATCACATGTGTGGAGACCCGTCATTATTTAATCAGTTGGAAGATGGATTTCAAAGAATAGTGCGGTTGGGGAATCATATGCAGTTAAATGTGGTTGGTAAAGGTAGTGTCAGGCTATACTTTGGAGGCATGGGTCATCTTGTTCAGGATGTCTTCTATGTTCCAAAACTAAGGAATAATCTTCTTAGCCTTGGACAACTGCAAGAAAAAGGATTAACAGTGGTGATGAAGGATAATAAATGTTGCATTTATCAATCAACAAAAGACCTCATCCTTCAGAGCAACATGACCTCCAACCGTATGTTCGTTGTGCTCTCTGATAAGCACTTTAACAAGGACACAAAAGAAGTCTGTCTGCAGTCCACAACGCAAGATTCGATACAGCTTGGCCATCTCAGTTACACAACATTACAGATGTTGAAGGACAAAGAGATGGTGAAAGGGATGCCATGTCTTTTTGGATCTGATTCCATCTGCACAGATTGTCTGAAAGGAAAACAACATAGAGAATATATTCCAAAAAAAAAACATATGGCGTGCCTTAACTAAGTAGGAATTAATCCATGCTTGAAGGATAGAAAAACACTTAGAAAGGGGGGGTTTGAATAAGTGTAGCTTTAAAAACTTGACAGATAAAAATAAATTGCACAGTTATTTTTATCCTGGTTCGTTGTTAACTAAACTACTCCAGTCCACCCCCGCAGAGATGATTTACCTCAACTGAGGATTTAATCCACTAATCGCACGGATTACAATGGTTTTCCACTTAGTCAGCAACTAAGTCTTCCAGAGTCTTCTGATCACACACTGATCACTCCAGGAACACTGCTTAGATACCCTCTAAGACTTTTCTAGAGTCTACTGATCCACACGATCACTCTAGTTACAATCTGCTTAGTTCACTCCTAAGACTTCCTAGAGTATTCTGATCCACACGATCACTCTAGTTCCTTACAACTTAATGTAATCAATCTAAGAGTATTACAAATGCTTCTGAAAAGCGATAATCACAACTGTGATATTTCTCTTAATCGTTTAAGCTTAATCTCACTAATATATTACAAAAAGCAATGTAGTGAGCTTTGATGAAGATGAAGATTCTGAGTTTAGATTTGAACAGCGTTTCAGCAAGTTTGATATGAGTTGTTTTGGTGCAGAATCGTTAACCTTGCTTCTCATCAGAACTTCATATTTATAGGCGTTGGAGAAGATGACCGTTGAGTGCATTTAATGCTTTGCGTGTTCTGTACAGCATCGCATTTAATGTTATATGCTTTTGTCAACTACCTCGAGCCTTGTTCACGCTGTGTCTACTGACGTAGCCTTTAGTAGCTTTTAACGTTCCTTTTGTCAGTCAGCGTAGCTTGCCACTTGTACTTTCTTCTGATCTGATGTTTGTGAATACAACGTTTGAATATCATCAGAGTCAAACAGCTTGGTGCATAGCATCTTCTGATCTTCTGACCTTGAAGTGCTTCTGAGCGTGATACCATCAGAACTTCAGTGCTTCTGTTCTCTTGTTCTTCTGATGCTTCCATAGACCCATGTTCTGATTCTGCTTCGACCATCTTCTGATGTCTTGCCAGACCATGTTCTGATGTTGCATGCTGAACCCTTTGAGACAAAGCTTCTGAGCGCTGAATTATGCGTACTCTTTATATATTTCCTGAAAGGGAAATTGCATTGGATTAGAGTACCATATTACCTTAAGCAAAATTCATATTATTGTTATCATCAAAACTAAGATAATTGATCAGAACAAATCTTGTTCTAACAATCTCCCCCTTTTTGATGATGACAAAAACATATATAAATGATATGAATTTGCGATCAGAAAGAACAGACGGCAAAAGACAAATTACACAGCTATAGCATAAGCATATGAATATGTCTCCCCCTGAGATTAACAATCTCCCCCTGAGATAAATAATCTCCCCCTGAAATAAATACTCGAAGAACTTTAATAAAAGACTTCCCTGATTATTTCGGTAGAGACGATCATATAAGCTTCTGTCTTTAGAGAATTCATAGCTTTTGACTTCTGCTTCCATAGGACAGCTTCAGAACTAGAATTTCTTTAGATCCCTAGAACACTCACAGCTTCTGATTTCTGCTTCCATCTAGGACAGCTTCAGAACTTGAATTTCTTTGATCTTCTGAACATTCACAGCTTCTGATTTCTGCTTCCATTCAGGACAGCTTCAGAACTTGAATTTCTTTGATCTTCAGAACATTCACAGCTTCTGATTTCTGCTTCCATTTAGGACAGCTTCAGAACTTGAGTTTTCTGGATCTTTAGAACATTCACAGCTTTGAATTTCTGCTTCCCTCAGATAGCTTCAGAGCTTGAATTTCTACCAACATCACTTCATGCTAGATTTGTATCAGAACATTGTTGAATGTACCAGAGCATCATCAGAGCATCTCTACATCCTGAAATGTTACAGAACAAAAACTAAACGACAAAAGTCAGCATGAACGAGTCAGAACATAAAATGTATATTCTAACACATTATATGTATCAGAGCTATAACATTATATGTATCAGAGCCATATAGGCTAAAATAATGTATCAGAGCAAATAGAATTTTGTCAGATCAAAATAGACAAAATATGGATCAAATTCTATTATGAGTGCTTCTGATTCATTTTTCTTTCTTGCTTCTGATTTCTGAAGCTTGACAGCACTCGGCTTGCTTCAGTTTCCATGGTTTTGCTTCTGTGTTTGCTTTGAAGATTCTCTTCACTTCTTTATACCTGCAAAACACTTAAACCATATAGAACTTGCAGTTCTTGTTAGTAAATGCAACTGATTAAATCAAATCATTTATCATTTATCTTTCTCCCCCTTTTTGTCATATCATCAAAAAGCATATATTTCAAAAGACTAGATGCATAAAACGACAAATAAAATGAAACACACGGAGAAAGAAGATGATTTCATTGAAGGTTCAAACAGCAGGTACAGAAGTACATGAAGATAAGAAAGATCAGATGCACAAAGACAGATGCAACGAGAAGAAAGAAACAACACAGACTCAATCTAAGATGGCCCTAGTCTTGACAAGATCTTGGTCAGCATCTCTTGAACCATATTGTTGTGTCCTTCTTGCCTCACCATGAAAGCACTATACTGATCATTGAGTGAGCTTTGCTCATCCTGTCTCTTCTGAATTTCTTCTAGAGTCCTTGCAAGACGAGAAGATTCATCAGAAGAAGCTTCACCGCTTTCAACCACAGGAATAGCATGTTGATCTGCAGCTTCCATAGATAGATCATTTGCAGGGATTTCCTCAACAGGAACAGTTTTAGCAACATGATCTTCAGCATCTGCTTCTTGCATAGAAGCATCTCCATATTCTGCAGCAGGAATTTTCGAGACTCCATTCTCAAGTGCCTGAAGAATGGCAGCTAGATTCCTTGGAGCAGAAGGACCTTCAACTTCTGGTGGGTCAACAACTTCTGGAATGACCAAGTTTGGATCTTTCTCAGACGGGTTTTCCCTCAGATAGTCAAAAAGAGTCTTGAAATCTCCGAGCAGAACAGGATGGTCAGGAATAAAGATAACCATATCCCTGCATGGATTTGCTTCCATTTCAGCAGCCAGTCTTAATTGTTCCATCTCATCCAAGAAGGGCTTCTCTTCCAAAAGATATCTTCCTTTGAGACGAGCAAACCAGAAGTCTTCATAATTCCTCAGAATTCCACGAGGCCGTGGGGCAGCAGCTACACAGGCTTCCTGAAGTTCTAAAAACAGAGCATCTGATTCTCTGCGAAAGATCCTCCAGAAGTTCCGCATAGCAACATCATTCAATCCAGAACTTTCAGCAATTCTGAGAGTATCAAAGGTACTTCTGAGATTCCTCTTTATGTTTTCAAAAACTACACCAATAGGATATACGGGGCGGGATTTTATTTGGGTTTTTGAAAAGGCAGGGTTGGAGGTGAAGTATGGAAGAGGTTCTCTATCCAACCTATAAGAAGATTCTGCTTCAGTATCAGAATCTAACACTACCACTTCAGCTTCAGGACGAGGCTTGGGAGTGTAGTTGCAATCACGGAGCAGCTGCTCATGTGATGCAGAGGTTGGAAAAGGAGAATCACAAGGATTGTTTTGAGAGGTGGAGGGAGTATGTTCAAGAGTGGCATTGAGAGAAGGTTGAGATGGAAAGAGAGTTTGAAGGGGTGGTATATCCAGAACAGGATTTATGGTAGGTGGAGAGGAAGGAATGGTTAAAGGAGAAGATGGAGGTGTAAGAACATGGACATAAACAGGTGATTCTGATGTGGCTTTTCTGGTTCCGGTGTAGGGACAATCTCTATTGGTGCAGCTTCTGAACAAACAGCAGGAACAGAATTTGTTTCAGAAATGCATATACCTTTGGAACCTCTCAGAAAGGCTTTGGCCACATTCTCATTCTTCTTCTGCTTCTTACTCTTCGGCTCTTCAATAATCTTTGTTTTGCCGCTAGCGATTTCTTTTCTTCCGACATATGCCAGAACTTCTGGTTGATTCTCAGCCTCTTGAGAGATATTTTCTTCATCAGATTCTTGAATAATCATCTTTCTTTTTCTGATTTTCTTCTTCTCAACAACTTCAACAATCTCAGCATCGTTATTTGACTTCTTCTTTTTCTCAGCTTCCTTCTTTTTCTTCTCAAAATCAGCAGAGACAGCCTTAGCAACCTTTGCAATGACTTCTTCTGGGATCACTTCTTTATTGGTGGTAGCAGCAGGATGATCAAACTTTCTTTTGGTCCTTTCTTCCTTCTTACGATTCACTTTAATAGGAGCACCTTTGTCTTGATCTTTAAGACTCTTATCCTCTTTTTGTGACTTCAGATACTTAGTTCTGACTTCAGGTACCTCACTATTGAAGAAGGTTTCAAAGTCAGCTAGTACTGGTTTTCTTCTGATTCTTGTTCCAGCTAGAGGTTTAGGAACTTTGAGGATAGTGTCAATTATTTTCATCTTCTTTAGAGAAAACGCATTCAGACAAGCTCCAGAGGTGACAGCAAGGTCTTTGATAATACCTTCAGACTCCAGACTCTCAACAATCTTGGAATGCACCAGAAGGTTTGTAATAATTCTACCAAAAGGAATGATTGTTCCACCATTTTCTTTTCTGAAGGCGTTTCTGGAATCCTTTACTGCTTTCCACATATGGTTGAAGATAATGTAAATCGCATCAACCTTTTTCTGAGTGGCAATGCAGTAAAGAATATACCTTTGATCATTACTAATGAAATCAGAGGCATGTGTTGATTTCCTATGGTAGAAACACCCAAGAAGGATCTTTGTCCAGATTCTGTAGACATCTCTCAATTCCTTGACATATTTTGTTTTCTTGACATTTGGATAAAGAGTGGACAGAACATCTCCCATATCTGCCCTTTGATCCAACTCAAAAACCCCTTCAGGGTTTTTCAGGTCAAACATCATTCTTAGGATGTTTTCAGTAATAACGACAAACTTTCCATGAACGAAAGAAATTATAGATTTTGGAGCAACCACAGCATGTACCCAGAACTCCTTGACAAGATCCGGATAAACTGGACCAACAAACTCAGCGAACAACGAGGTCCATCCTTGAAAGATGGTGTCTTCTTTAAGGTGGAATTGGTTTTCTTCAAGGTTGTCAAAGTCAACCATGAGTTCACACAGAACTTCCAATTCATCTTTAGGAATGGAGCATGCAACAACAGGAGTGAGTTGCAAAGTTTCTTCTTGGAGATGATGAGGAACAGATGACTCAGCATTTTGAGATGAGAAGGCAGCCATGGATGCAGAATGAACAAAAACGAACAAGAAAAAGCGGACTGGGTTTTCGATTAGGGTTTTTAGAAAACGGCTAAGAACTTTTCAAACGAGAGAATGCAAAGAGAGAGAGAGAGACAAAGGAGCGAAAAAGATGTAAGAAATGATTTGAAAAGAATATATAGAGACAGATTTGAAAAGGAAAATAATAAGAAATATAAATTGAACAGTTCCAGAATCAAAGGAAATCAATTTTATTAAATGATGAGTGACGTGAGGAGAGAGAACGTGGTAAATGAAATGATTTAAAACAGTTACCTAGGTCGGCGTCTTTTCAACTGCACGCTTTGTACTAACCGTACAGACACGTGTTCACCATCAGATAATAGATGACAGCTGTAAATTTCAGAATAGACTTTACGCCTTCAGATTCTGATCACTGCTTCTGATCTGATCAAGTTTCTCTTCTGGAAACATTCCTTCTGAAGTGTGCTGATATAAATCTGACTGATCTTCTGATCCATTACTTCTGATATACACAGCTTCTGGAGATTCATTTCTTTGTTCTGCAGCTTCTGATACGACAAAGTTGTATCTGCAGAAATTATTAAGCTGCTTTGTTTCATCAGAAACAAGTTTATCACCAAAACCAGATATTTATTGATTCGTCCACAATCAATGTTTCAATATTGTATATTCTGTAGCATTTAGAGCATTCAGAATAATCAAGAATGAAACATCAATGCTATAGAGACAAACAAAACAGATGGTTCCAAGACTAATAAACTTTCTTCTGAATTCCTACAAAACATAGTTTCTTCAACAGATTTAAGAACCAGAACTTGGAAGACTATCATTCTTCCCTTCAAGTGTTGAGACCAACTTGAGTCCAGGTGACATGTCATGTTGATTTTTATCTTCTTTGTCCCCAAGAGAATCTGCAAAAGAAATAGTCTTTTTCTTTGGTACCCACATTTTCTTGGGTCCTTTCTTGTTAGATTTTCTCAAGTTCTGATTGAACTTGGGTTTAACATTGTAAGCAGAAGGAGGAACAGCATGATAATTTTTAATGTGAGTTTCATGATATTTCCTAGGTTGTGTCACATGCTTTTTGGTGTGTGTTATGTGAAAACTTTGAGCATGTGAAGTGTGCCTAATATCATGGGAGTGGCCATACTTGAACTGATCATACAATGGCTTGTATGTGATTTTCATTTCATCAACAGGTTCAAGTTTGTATGGGGTTTCACCCTCAAAACCAATGCCAACTCTTTTGTTTCCAGACACAGCATATATCATAGAAGCTAGCTGACTTCTGCCAATACTTCTAGATAAGAACTTCCTGAAACTTAAATCATATTCTTTCAGAATATGGTTTAGACTAGGAGTGGATTTTTCTGAATCAGACGGAGATCCAACATTATTGGATAATTTTAAAAGTTTTTCTTTTAATTCAGAATTCTCCAACTCAAGCTTCTTTGTTTCAAATTCAAACAGCTTTTTCAGCTTTTTGTATTTGAGACTAATCTGAGACTTGAGTTCCAGAAGTTCAGTCAGACCGGAAACTAACTCATCTCTAGTAAGTTCAGAAAATACCTCTTCAGAATCTGATTCTGATGTAGATTCTGATTCGTCATCTTCTGTCGCCATCAGCGCACAGTTAGCATGCTCATCTTCAGAGTCTGAATCATCTTCTGACTCATCCCAGGTTGCCATAAGACTTTTCATCTTATGAAACTTCTTCTTGGGATTTTCCTTCTGAAGATTTGGACATTCGTTCTTGTAGTGTCCAGGCTCATTGCATTCATAGCACATGACTTTCTTCTTGTCAAATCTTCTGTCATCAGAAGATTCTCCACGTTCAAATTTCTTTGAACTTCTGAAGCCTCTGAACTTCCTTTGCTTGGTCTTCCAGAGTTGATTTAGCCTTCTGGAGATTAAGGACAGTTCATCTTCTTCTTCAGATTCTGATTCTTCAGGATCTTCTTCTCTAGCCTGAAAAGCGTTAGTGCATTTCTTGATATTAGATTTTAATGCAATAGACTTACCTTTCTTTTGAGGCTCATTTGCGTCCAGCTCTATTTCATGACTTCTCAAGGCACTGATGAGCTCTTCCAGAGAAACTTCATTCAGATTCTTTGCAATCTTGAATGCAGTCACCATAGGACCCCATCTTCTGGGTAAGCTTCTGATGATCTTCTTTACATGATCAGCCTTGGTGTATCCCTTGTCAAGAACTCTCAATCCAGCAGTAAGAGTTTGAAATCTTGAAAACATCTTTTCAATGTCTTCATCATCCTCCATCTTGAAGGCTTCATACTTCTGGATTAAAGCTAGAGCTTTAGTCTCCTTGACTTGAGCATTTCCTTCATGAGTCATTTTCAAGGACTCATATATATCATAGGCCGTTTCCCTGTTAGATATCTTCTCATACTCAGCATGAGAGATAGCATTCAGCAAAACAGTTCTGAATTTATGATGATTCCTGAAAAGCTTTTTCTGATCATCATTCATTTCTTGCCTTGTCAGCTTTACGCCTCTGGCATTTACTGGATGTTTGTAACCATCCATCAGAAGATCCCATAGATCACCATCTAGACCAAGAAAGTAACTTTCCAGTTTATCTTTCCAGTATTCAAAGTTTTCACCATCAAATACCGGCGGTCTGGTATAACCATTGTTACCGTTGTATTGCTCAGCAGAGCCAGATGTAGATGCAGGTGTAGACTTTTCACTTTCATCAACCATCTTTTACTGAAGCGTTTTTCTCTTCCTGAATCTTTTCTAGACACGGTTAAGTGCTTGCACCTTAGAACCGGCGCTCTGATGCCAATTGAAGGATAGAAAAACACTTAGAAAGGGGGGGTTTGAATAAGTGTAGCTTTAAATTTGACAGATAAAAATAAATTGCACAGTTATTTTTATCCTGGTTCGTTGTTAACTAAACTACTCCAGTCCACCCCCGCAGAGATGATTTACCTCAACTGAGGATTTAATCCACTAATCGCACGGATTACAATGGTTTTCCACTTAGTCAGCAACTAAGTCTTCCAGAGTCTTCTGATCACACACTGATCACTCCAGGAACACTGCTTAGATACCCTCTAAGACTTTTCTAGAGTCTATTGATCCACACGATCACTCTAGTTACAATCTGCTTAGTTCACTCCTGAGACTTCCTAGAGTATTCTGATCCACACGATCACTCTAGTTCCTTACAACTTAATGTAATCAATCTAAGAGTATTACAAATGCTTCTGAAAAGCGATAATCACAACTGTGATATTTCTCTTAATCGTTTAAGCTTAATCTCACTAATATATTACAAAAAGCAATGTAGTGAGCTTTGATGAAGATGAAGATTCTGAGTTTAGATTTGAACAGCGTTTCAGCAAGTTTGATATGAGTTGTTTTGGTGCAGAATCGTTAACCTTGCTTCTCATCAGAACTTCATATTTATAGGCGTTGGAGAAGATGACCGTTGAGTGCATTTAATGCTTTGCGTGTTCCGTACAGCATCGCATTTAATGTTATATGCTTTTGTCAACTACCTCGAGCCTTGTTCACGCTGTGTCTACTGACGTAGCCTTTAGTAGCTTTTAACGTTCCTTTTGTCAGTCAGCGTAGCTTGCCACTTGTACTTTCTTCTGATCTGATGTTTGTGAATACAACGTTTGAATATCATCAGAGTCAAACAGCTTGGTGCATAGCATCTTCTGATCTTCTGACCTTGAAGTGCTTCTGAGCGTGATACCATCAGAACTTCAGTGCTTCTGTTCTCTTGTTCTTCTGATGCTTCCATAGACCCATGTTCTGATTCTGCTTCGACCATCTTCTGATGTCTTGCCAGACCATGTTCTGATGTTGCATGCTGAACCCTTTGAGACAAAGCTTCTGAGCGCTGAATTATGCGTACTCTTTATATATTTCCTGAAAGGGAAATTGCATTGGATTAGAGTACCATATTACCTTAAGCAAAATTCATATTATTGTTATCATCAAAACTAAGATAATTGATCAGAACAAATCTTGTTCTAACAATGCTGACATCTGCGGGCCCGTTTCCCCAACTTCAAATGGCCAAAAGAGGCATTTACTTTGTTTCGTTGATGACTTTAGTAGGAAAGCATGGGTCTATTTCCTTGCATATAAAGCTGATGCATTTGCAACCTTTAAGCAATTTAAGAGTAGTGTTGAAAAGGAGTATAATTTGTCTATTATGTGCTTAAGAACAGATCGGGGAGGAGAATTTACATCAAGTGCTTTCAATGATTATTGTAAAGATAATGGAATCAAGAGATAACTAACCACATCTTACACGCCACAACAAAACAGAGTAGCTGAGAGGAAGAACAAAATAGTGATGAACATGGTAAGAAGTATGATGGTTGATATTCCTAAGAGTTTTTGGCCTGAAGCTGCGAGTTGGGCGTTCTATGCGCTTAACAGAAGTCCCACTTCTTCAGTGAAGGACATGACACCTATGGAAGCTTGGAGTGGGATAAAGGCTCTGTAGAACATTTTAGGGTGTTAGGTTGTATAGGACATGTACATGTGCCTGACGCCAAACGCACTAAACTAGAGAATAAAAGCAGAAGTTGTGTACTATTTGGGGTTAGTTCAGAATCAAAAGGATACAGGTTATTCGATCCCATAAACAAGAAAATTATTGTTAGTTGGGATGTTGTGTTTGAAGAAGAGAGAAAGTGGAGCTGGGATAAGAGTTACGATAGCTTGATAAGTCTTGATCTGGACTGGGGAGATGACAAAAATGAAGGAGGAGTTGAGACGCAAGATGTTACTATAGAAACTGTCACTAGAGAAGATAAAGCAAGCATAGATGAAGAGGGAAGTGATACAGAAAACACTAGGGCAGTGGCTGCGAGATCTCTTGAAGCCTTAAATACAAGGGAAGGAAATTGTGTCAGAAGGACAAGTCGTATCAGAAGGAGACCAATGTGGATGAACGACTATAATGTCAATAATGAAGCTGAAATTACCGTCAATGATGAAGCTTAAACTGCTGAAGCAAGTCAAGATCACAATGCACATTTAGCCTTATTCATAGAATGTGATCCCGTTAGCTATGAAGAAGCGGCTAAGAGTCAAGAATGGAGAAATGTTATGAATTCATAAATTCAATCCATTGAGAAGAATGGAACTTGGTTTCTCACTAATCTACCAGAGGGAGCCAAGAGTATATGAGTCAAATGGGTTTATAAGACTAAATTGAATCAATACGAAAAAGTTAAAAAGTATAAAGCTCGGTTAGTTGCAAAAGGATATGCACAGGAACATGTAATTGATCATAAGGAGGTATATGCACCAGTCGCTCAGATGGATACCGTGAGGATGATTTTAGCATTGGCAGCTCATAAAAGTTGGATAATCTATCAGCTAGATGTAAAGTCAGCTTTCCTGCAAGGAGAACTCTCCGAAGAAGTGTACGTGGACCAACCAACAGGGTATGAAATCAAGGGTGCAGAAAGAAAAGTGTACAAGCTTCATAAGGCGTTGTATGGATTAAAGCAGGCACCACGTTCATGGTTCAGCAGGATAGATACTTACTTTCAGAAGATGGGATTTTTAAAGGATGTTAGCGAGCAAACACTCTTCACAAAATTCAACACACAAGGTAAATGCCTAATTATTAGCTTGTATGTTGATGATTTGATCTACACGAGTTTAAAGAATCCACGATGAAAGAGTTCGAAATGACTGGCTTGGAAAGAATGAAATACTTCCTGGGAATTGAGGTGCTGCAGCTTGATAATGGGATTTTTATTTGTCAAAGAAAGTATGTGAAAAAGTTGCTAACAAAATTCAGAATGGAGGAAAGCAACTCTGTCTTAAATCCTATTGTCCCAGGGTCTAAGATTCACAAAGATTAAGAAGGTGTGAAGGTAAATATCACACTCTATAAGCAGATTGTGGGAAGCATGATGTATGTGACATCCACTCGGTTAGATGTAATGTATGCTGTTAGTCTGATTATCAAATACATGTCTATGCCAACTGAACTTCACTTTGCAGCGGCCAAAAGAATTTTAAGGTATTTGTAAGGGACCATTGAATATGGGCTCTTTTACAGGAGAAGGGGAAAGAGAGAGCTAGTTGGATTCACTGGCAGTGATTACGCTGGATGTGTGGAGGACAGGAAAAGTACATCCGTGTATACCTTCATTCTCAGTGATGCAGCTATGGCATGGTCCTCAAAGAATCAACCAATTGTTACTCTAAGTACAACTAAAGCAGAATTTGTGGCGGCAACAACTTGCTCTTGTCAATTAATATGGATGAAAAGAGTGTTGGGAAATATTGGCTACGAAGGAAGCAACAACCCTGTTATTTTTTATGATAACAACTAAACAATCAAGCTATCAAAAAATCCAGTAATGCACGACAAAAGTAAACACATCGATGTAAGGTTCCACTTCCTATGTGAGCTGGTGAATGAAGGAGTTGTTCAGTTAAGGTTTTGTAGCACGCAGCAGCAGGTTGCAGATATATTTACCAAGCCACTCGACACAAGAACCTTCCAGGGACTCAGAAAGAAGCTAGGAGTACGTGATGCACCAAAGTTAAACAGAATTGGACAATTCAGTTTAGGAGGAGATGTTAAGATTAGTATTTAGATATTTAAAAAAATAAAATTAGGTATTGCAGAATAGTAGTATGTGTCAGTTTATTGTTAGCTATTTTATTGTTTCAGTCAAAGTCAGTTCCTAGATTTTAGGAAGGAATAAAGAACTCTACATGTAATGGGCAGTTAGAGAGATCGTGTGATATTGTGTAAGTCTATTTATTGAACTTTTCTTATTCAATTAAGTAAGTTTTCCAGCATTTGATTCTAACAATTGGTATCAGAGCAGAAAATTTCACAAGAAACAACCAATCACATCCATAACACATGGATTTACACACAATCAATCACATTTTTTATTAATTAACTAATAAAACTAAAATTATCTCTCTTCTCCATTATCATAACCACTCTCCATGTTGGCAATTAAAAACGAAATTAAATTTTAAATAAATTTAAATTCTATATTTTTTTATTGGTTGTTCCTAAATATATGGATTTAGGTTCGTATCCATACAAATATTTCTCTTACAGTATTTGATTCTAACATTAAAATGGCATGACTAAAAATTATAAAACATGAAACTTTGAGGACAAACGAATATTTAATTGTATTAACTTTTATAATTACAATCTTTCAAAGGCGAAAACCAGACCACACACGTAGATGATATGGGCCTTGAACTCGAATCTTCTAACGCATGATTTGGACACCTAACAACTTCCCTATACTCACGAATATTATCAATTCGAATTTCTTTAGCACGAAACAAACCAACGAATATCCTATTGCCAGTGCATAAAGACTCTTTTACACCTTATCTTTATCAACCGAAACCTACTAAAGCAAAGCTCGTAACAAAAAGTAGAAACCCGCGGGACCCTCACAATTGATACTAATAATAAATCATACAGCTAAATTACCGACGCAGTATCACGGACCATACACCGGGTTTGTAGCGTTGATTAAACCCCGAACCACACTTGACCTACCCCCAACAAGTCATTTCCAACTTCTTTTTCTATATTTATACCTAAAAACCCTATTTATTTCCCATTTCTTCTACAACTTTCCACTCTTCTCGATCTTTCCGCTACCACTCTCTCTCTTCTACTTCACTACTTCCTCTTCCTTCAACAGCCATGGGTGGTGGTAAGCATAACCGTTTCGTTATTTTTCTTCATTTTTTCGTTGATTTTTACTTTAATTTGTCTAAGTTGATCTGATTTTTCCTCTGTGTTTGATTTTTTTTTGAATTTCTCGTGGAGCAGCCAAGGTCAAGATCGGAATCAACGGTAAATACTCTAGTTCCTCCGATCTCTCTTCGTTTCTGCATAGATCGGATTTTTGTGAGTTTTTGATGATCTTTTATGTGTAACTGACAGGATTCGGAAGAATCGGACGTTTGGTTGCCAGAGTTGCTTTGAAGAGAGATGATGTTGAACTCGTTGCCGTTAACGATCCTTTCATCACCACTGATTACATGGTATATATATAGCTCTTGCCTTGATCTACTTTGCTTAATAGTTTCAGATCATAAATATTCTCGGGGTGAAACTTTATTTATTTGTTGATTATTATTTTTGAGTGTTTTAAGCGTTTTTGTTTTAGATCTGATTTTATTTGGTAATTTTTTGGTTGATTTGGTTTGTGTGTAGACATACATGTTTAAGTATGACAGTGTTCACGGTCAGTGGAAGAACGACGAACTCACCGTCAAGGACTCTAACACTCTTCTCTTCGGTCAGAAGCCAGTTACTGTCTTTGCACACAGGTATATAGTTCATCAATTCAATTGCTGTGTTTGTGTGTAGATAGATATGCCTGCAGGTTTTTATGTTAATAGAAATGAATAGTCGGTGAATTATCATGTGTATTCAGTTTCGGTATTGAGTGTGTTTTAGAGTAGAGTGTCATTTGTGTAATTGTTATAATATTGATTGTTAATTAACATACTTTTTTTTGTAATTTGTGTATTTGATTCATGTTTGATTTGTGCGCCTCAGGAACCCAGAAGAGATTCCATGGGCCAGCACTGGTGCTGATATCATTGTTGAGTCTACTGGTGTCTTTACTGACAAGGACAAAGCTGCTGCTCATTTGAAGGTTTGCATTTCTGTGGTTTCACTTTTTAGTTGTTGATTATTCCTTTGATCGAGTTTGTACATGTGTATGTTGGTATTACATGGTTTGTGTTTCATTTTTCTTTCCTTGATTGTATTCAATTGTTTAAATTTGTCAGTTGCCTATGGTTTTCTTGTTTTCATGCACATTGCTGTTTACCATTGCACTCTAAAAAATGTATGTTATGTTGTGAATTTTGACGGTTTTGCAAGTCAGTCAACCTTTTTCTTTCCTCTTATGGCAGTGGTTCTAATATGAGTGTTATGTTTTAATTTGTTTTGTGTTTAGATCTAATAGGATGTACAACTTGCAACTTCATATCTTGTTACTCAATGTTGTGCACGTTGTTACTTTTGTAATGATTAGTTTTCTACTTTTTTTTATATTGTGAGGGCAGAATGATCATATATTTGTTTTGTTTGATTTAGGGTGGTGCCAAGAAGGTCATCATTTCTGCTCCCAGTAAAGATGCTCCCATGTTTGTTGTTGGTGTTAACGAGAATGAATACAAGCCAGAGTATGACATTATTTCCAATGCTAGCTGCACCACCAACTGCCTTGCACCACTTGCAAAGGTTTTATGAACCAACATATATTTTAGCCTCTAATTTCCCTATTGCTTTGCTGTATCAGGTCTCAACTGTGTTTTGTTTATTCTGCAGGTTATTAATGACAGGTTTGGCATTGTTGAGGGTCTCATGACCACTGTCCATTCCATTACTGGTGGGTATATAGCCAGTGTGTTACTGTTGCATTTGTTAATTCATTCCCAGAGGAATTACTAATTAATTCATTCTCTTGCTGCAATGTTAATAATCAGCCACCCAGAAGACTGTTGATGGACCATCAAGCAAGGACTGGAGAGGTGGAAGAGCTGCTTCATTTAACATCATTCCCAGCAGTACTGGAGCTGCTAAGGTGAGAATATTTGGTTCTGTTTTCAGACTCTTTAGCACTGTTGCAATTATTGCTGTTGCCAATATTTGGTTTGGTTTTAATCTGTTCTGTCCCATTAGGCTGTCGGCAAAGTGCTTCCTGCCTTGAACGGAAAGTTGACCGGTATGTCATTCCGTGTCCCAACTGTGGATGTCTCTGTTGTTGACCTTACAGTGAGGCTCGAGAAGGCCGCCACCTATGACCAAATCAAAGCTGCTATCAAGTAAGTGCTCAATTTTAAGTTTCAGTTTCTGACTAAGTATTTCACTAAATTTGTTGAGTCCTTAATATTTATGTCTCAAATACTATTACGTGTTGACTTCTATGATATTTAATATTTGCATCTGTGCAGGGAGGAGTCCGAGGGCAAGTTGAAAGGAATCCTTGGTTACACTGAAGACGATGTGGTCTCCACTGACTTTATTGGTGACACCAGGTAAATATAATACTAGCAGTTTAGAAGCATTGTGCATTGAGTATAATTTATGATTGTTGGAGTTAATTTTGTTTCTAATTAATGTTATCAGGTCAAGTATCTTTGATGCCAAGGCAGGAATTGCCTTAAATGACAAGTTTGTTAAGCTTGTCTCATGGTATGACAACGAGTTGGGTTACAGGTAATCATCTGTCTTATCTTTTTCATATGGTCGATCCCTTGTTTGTTATCTGCTGTTCACCTTGATTGAAAGTGGAAACCAACTATATTTGCTCCTTATTCAGCTATCTAATCCTTGTTTTTGTATAATTTGCTGCAGTACCCGTGTGGTTGACCTCATTGTTCACATTGCTAAACAACTTTAAGTTGGAACTGCGGTTGGTAGTGCTATAAATTGGCCTACTTTTGTTTCTTTACCATCCATTAGCCTAGCGGCAGTTGGGCCTCTTTTCATGTAATAAGTTGATTTGCTGTACTAGTGAAGTTTACATGTTATGAACTGCAGTGTTTTTGGTTGCTTAGTAGTACATTAAGCAATGAGCTGTTTTGGATTTTGATGTATTGGCTGAGTTTTATTGGTGTGATAAATAAATCATTTCCGTCATGTTTTCCTTGGCCAATTCATGGGGCATTAAAAAGCTAACTATTTCATGAAAAAAAAAATTAAGGCGATTCCTTCAAAAAATTGAGCCCAGGTTTGTTCGTTATTCAATAAATACAAAATTGCTTAATGACCAAACAGTTTCCGGTAACTGTTCAAAATCACCTGACTTAAATTAACACTAAATTTTGTGGCTATTTTGAAATCGGCAATGTCTATTTTGATTGTGAATACATTTTTAACTCTTTTGAAATCAAATATTGATACACTGAATATATTGATGTTTATCTATTTTGAATACATATTTTGAAAAATATGTTTTTCGATTTGATTTTGAATACAATGTTTCAAGACACATTTTAACTTTTGAAATATAAGATGAATTTCAACTTATTATTTGATCATTCAGGAAGACTAAAATAGTTTTAAAAAATGGCAAAAGTGATTCAGGTAAATGGTATCATTATAATTAAATCTTAAATTTAAATGTCGTATTCTTAATTTGATTATTGGAAAGTCGGGTTCTTTTGTTGTTGTTTTATTTTTAATTTAATTTTAATATATTTGGCTTTTGACAAACGAGACCAGGCCGATATTTGAAAATGAAAATAAATATGAGACACACGTTTATTAGTTAAATATGGATTTAGCCTCTTCATGCGTTCGACTTTATTATTATCTTTATATAATATCTTTGCTTGATAAGGACTGACAGATTTTAGTTATGATTTTCTGTTTTTTTTTTTTTTTTTTTTTAAATTCATTCCCACTTTGGGAAATTTGACAATTATTTTAAATATCCCTTTGTAAACCAGCTCATTTGTAAGAGTTTAATTGACATAGTTGTTATAGATTAGTTTAGCGCATAACGTACTATTTTTATAAATCATACTATCAATCTTAAAACATATTATTTAAAATTTCCTTACAAGTTACTGTAATATTTAATTAAAATACCCTAACAAGTTAAAATCACTGATATTTAATTAAAATACCCTAACAAGTTAAAATCACTGATATTTAATTAAAATACCCTAACAAGTTATCGTGATTATACATTGTTAACCTAACTATCAAATTTTTACTAATGTTGGTTTTTTATTTTGATCATCTATAAAACAATTTCTATGAATGGTTCTGATGTATGTTAAGTGAAAAAAAGCTAATTCATGCGCATGTAATTGGTTGTACTTTTATGTTAATGGGTTATATCCCTTAAAAATGTCAAACCAAAATTTACAGTAGCAAAGTGTAATCGGTTGACATAATTATGTCAATCGGTTACACCTGGAGCGTTTCAGTTTATATTTTGTTTGATAATTGTACATCATCTTGTATTCGTATCAATAATTTTAGACTATCTTGTGTATGATTTAATTCCATATTTTATTCTTCAATCACTTTCTCTAATTCTCTCTCTCTCTCTCTCTCTCTCTCTCTCTCTCTCTCTCTCTCTCTCTCTCTCTCTCTCTCTCTCTCTCTCTCTCTCTCTCTCTCTCTCTCTCTCTCTCTCTCTCTCTCTCTCTCTCTCTCTCTCTCCTCTCTCTCTCTCTCTCTCTCTCTCTCTCTCAATTACTCAATTCTTCACCAACCTTGTGGTTTCAATTTTTAACATTTGACATCAAGAGTTTGGTTCGACCCATCAAACACCTAGTATGCAATCATGATTTCTGTTTTCAAAGAAAGAATTTCTGCAAATCTATCTATCCTTGATGTGAAGAACTACGATAAATGGTGCAAGAAAATATAGGCGTTGTTAGGCTACCAAGATGTTTTTGAAGTGATCAAGAACGGTGTGAATCCTCTTGTTGAAGATGCAACGACTGCACAATGAGCATCTCATGAGGAAGAAGAGAAATATTTCAAGGCGCTGTTTTTTATTCCTCAATGCGTTGATATAGATAATTTTGAGAAAGTTGGTGATTGCAAATCATTGAAGCAAGCGTGAAAAATCTTGGGGAGGGTGTATGCAGGGGCTGGCAAAGCGATAGTTGTGAGGTTACAAACGCAGCTTGAGTTGATTCAAATGGAAGAGAAGGAGACCTTAAATGATTTTACAACGAGAATTACTCGGTTGGTGAACCAAATAAAAACATATGGAGAAACTATCATAGATTAATATGTTGTCGCGAAAATCTTATGTTCTTTGATGTCTAAATTTGATAATATAATTTAAGCGATTGAGGAATCGAAGGATCTTGCGACAATGAACAATGAGACATATAAGCAGAGAATGGAGGAAAGGAATGTTGATAAGGCAAAGGCGGATATCGCTTTTGGAGCCCGTTTCAATGATAGAGACAAGAAGGCGAAGGGAAAGTGTCTATGAGCAAAGGTAGAGGGAAATTTCATATTTTTAGTGGAATGAAGTCCCAAAGTTTCAAGAATTTAACATTCAAAAAGGGTGAAAACAATGGTAATAGGGCTGTTGGATCATACAACTTTAGAGGAGGCAATGTAAGAGGTAGAAGAATGGTTGACAAGAGCAATGTGCAGTGCTAAAGTTGTTAAAAGCTTAGTCATTTTGCAAGATAGTGCAATGCCAACAAGAAAGAACCTCAAAAAGATGAAGCTAGAGTTGTTAGACTAGAGTTGTATCCTAATGTGTATGCGAGTTCATTTGATTGGTGGAAATAGATGTTTTGTCACATTCAGTGATGATCATAGTGAAAAGCCATGTACATACCTAATCAAGAGAAAATATGAGGTATTCGAAGTGTTTAAGAAGTTCAAGTACATGGTTGAGAGATAAAATGACCACAAGCTAAAAGTTCTTAAAATAGATGGTGGAGGCAAATATGTCTCAAACGACTTTGGGAGGTTTTGTGATCAAGAAGGTAAAATAAATGAGGTAGTACCACCTTATACACATGTTCACCTCGTGTTTTGGTAAACTTCGCTAGTCTCTTTTTAAAGGTTACTTGTGAGATCGACCAGAGAATTTCAGAACAGTGCTTTCGTTTGCAGGAGTTTTTGTGAGAAGTTCTTTTGTTTTAGTTATGAAAACGAGGGTGTTCGACACGACGTCTAATACACTTAGAATGATATTTTTTTGTAAAAAACGTATTTGGTGAAAATCAAACCAATAATAAACAAAGGAAAATGACAAGAATGAAAGATAAATGTCATAACATTTAACATTTGCAGAAAATTAGATGGTTCAAACATACATAGCCATTGCTTTACTCATTTCGCTCGTTCGATTGGGTACTTTAAGTGTTACAGCGTGCAGGCGTTTATAAAATTGTGAACCTCTAAAACTATGTGCAAAGTTCTTTATTTATAGTGCATAAAAATAACTACTTTGTGGAGGTTGCCGACCTCCTTGAGAATCCCACGTTGTTCAACTTAACTTCCACGTTCTACATTCATGTGCCTTTTTCTCTCCAAATCTTTAACCTGCGTGAAACACACTTTTTATTTGAATCTCTTTTGGTCATTTTGCCCGCTTATTGGGCTTTTAAGTACTTTTGGGCCCAATAAGCTACTTTTCCCTTTTGTTTCTTAGTAGACCAAATATGGTTCGACTTGAGAATATTTCTCTCATAATGCTTTTTATTCTCTTTGGATGGATTTTAGCTCAGGTCAAAAATCCCAGCCAACAAATTGCCCCCCAAAATGTCCCTTTTGACTGGAAGATGAGACAGACATTTTCAATTGGCGCTTCAAATGCATGCTGACGTCATTTTAATAATTTGACAGAGCGCATGCGGCCGCTTCCCTACTTTTTAGCTTCAACTTCCTAGGATCAACGTGGGTTTGATCTTTCACCAACTTCCTCAAACGTTTGCCATTCATTTGACACGTCTTTGCCCATGAACCACAACTTTCTCCAAAATGGATTTAGGCTATGAAGGAGGAGCTGAAATCAATTGAGAAGAAAAATACTTAGAAGTTAGTTGATATACTCGAAGGAATGAAGTAAATTGATGTAAGATGGGTGTACAAAGTAAAGGTAAATCTCAAGGGTGAAATAATCAAGCATAAGACTCGATTAGTTGCAAATGAATTTTTGCAAAGAGATGGCATATACTTTGAACAAGTATTTGCACCAGTGACTAGAATTGAAACAATTAGGCTAGTTGTTGGTATTGTGAATAACAATAATTAGTCCATCTACCAAATGGATGTTAAATCTGTGTTTTTAAACGGGCCGCTTGGAGAAGAGGTATATGTAGAGTAACCCCTAGTTTTGTTGTGAAAAACTAAGAATCAAAGTTATACAAATTGAAGAAAGAGTTGTAAGGTTCGAAACAAGCTCTAAGAGCTAGGAACAAGAGGATATATGGTTTCTTAAAGGATATCAGCTTCAATAAGTGTGTATTCAAACATGTTGTGTATGTGAAGAAGGATATAAATGAAGGGGTGATAATCCTTTGTTTCTATGTAGACGGTTTGTTGATTACGAGCAGCGATGAAAAATGTATTTCTAGGTTCAAGAGTGAGCTTATGGAAGAGTTTGAGATAACCAACCTTGGCCTAATGACATATTTCCTTGGTATTGAGTTTTACTAGCCCAAGAAGGGTCTGCTCATCAGCCAAATAAGGTATGCACTCGAGATTTTGAAGAAGTTTGTAATGGAGCATTACAATGAGGTTGTTACTCCGACTGAACCAAGGTTGTAGTTATCGAAGAATGAGGATGAGAAAGATGTCATTCCTACTCATTATAGGAGGCTGATTGGATCCTCGCGTTACCTGTGCAATACACAACTGGATTTTGCGTTAAGTGTCGATATTGTGAGTACATTCACGGAAATACAAAAGGTGTCTCACTTGGAAAGATCTAAATAGGGAACTGAATAGTGAATAACAATTAAATGAAATTCTAATGAGTTCAAATTAAGGCAATACTTTCTCAATGCTAGACTTAAAGTGAACAATGTATAACCCAATCTCAGATGAAACCTGTCCTCAAGAGCAACAGGACCTTAAAACAAGTACTAGAAGTGAGAGAGCTATTATATAGTGATGATGTAACAAGAACCTCAACCATGGGATAGAAGTTTGCGAAAAGTTAGGGTGTGACACTGTGGCAGCAGCCGCTATTGGAAATGACCACAAAATTGACAAAAAATTCATACCCAACCGATTTCAAACGAAGACCCACAATCTACATCGCTGAAAGTAGCAGCCCCAATAAGCGAAAGTAGAATAGGAAAAAGCTTACAGAGCGCTTCCGGACCGATCCATTGGTGTCTCCAAAAATCAATACCTTTCCCATCCCTAAGCTTCCATGAAATTGCAGTAGAAAACCAAGGCTCTTGATTGGTCTCTAGTGCTTCACCAACCAAACAAAGATCTCTCCACCAAATAGACAACTTTGAGTGACCATGATTTGCGTAAATATCCAACAATGCTTTCAACACATCTCCATACATGCAAAAAATGAAGTTAGTCCACACATAATTTTTCTTCAAGATAAAGTGCCATTTCCACTTGCTTAGAAAAGCCAAATTGAATCTTCCAAAATGTTTAACTCCAAGTCCCCCTTATTTCTATGGAAAATATAATTTGGACCAACTTATCCATCTAATCTTCTTCTCTTCATCATCAGAACAACCCCATAAAAAATATTTTTGAATACTGATTATCTCCTTTATAATACACTTTTGTGCTTTATAAAAAGAAAAGATAAAGACCAGGATATTAACTAATATAGGATTTAAAAGAGGAACCCTACCACCAATAGATAAATTTCTATTATGCCAACCCAACAACCTCCTTCTCAATTTTGACAACAACGGTTTTGGCACCTCCTTTCTCCTCAAATTAAATCCTATCGGAATGTCCAAAAACACAAAGGATGAAGTTCCAATTCCACAAGATAAGAAGGATGAGGTAGCTTGCACCACATCCATGGAGAGGTGGTAACAGTGGATTCTATTTCAGAGAAGTTCATTCTTAAAACTAAAGCTGATTCAAAGCCTCTAATAAGTGCTATACTCCAAATATTTTTCCAAGACCCATCACCGATCATAATCGTATCATCCGCAAATTGTAAAAGATCAAACTGAATATTGGTATCCCCACAAAACCCCTGATATTCTCATATAGACCTTGATTTAGCTATTATTCCAGCAAGGTCTTCACCTACAATTAGAAAGAGAAAAGGGGAAAGAGGGTCTCCCTGGCGTATTCCTCTATATGCCATAAAATCATTTGTGGGACTACCATTAGCCAGAACTAACATGGAACTATTAAAAACTAGCCCTTCCATCCAACCCAACCATTTAGATCCAAACCCCACTCTCTGCATCATAGATCTAAGAAAATTCAAAGACACACAATCCTGAGCCTTTTTGAAATCCACCTTTACCAACAAGACACGTAGAATCCCAAGTTGAATCCATCCGGTCACGAACTTTTCTCCCCATCACATGACCAAATAATCTCCTTTATCTCCTCCAACGAGAACTGAGCTTCCAACTAAGAGTTGTATTGATTGAACATTAGACTTGGGAGACTAGGTCTTCTACCACTGGTCTCAAGAAATCTTGCTTCACTCGCAGACGCTACAATTTTCATTTCAATTTAATTTACATTATTAATTAAAAGATTATTAAAAATATTTTTTATTTTAACTCTTGAACAAAGTTTTTACACGGACAATATCTGAAAATTAAACTTTTTAAACTTTACCAAACTATCTCTTTCTTTATACTTGGTTACAATTTAATTATCTCTTTCCGTTAAAGGTAATTAAAATAATCTTTTCTTCTTTAAAAAAAAAAAACTAATATCTCCACCACCCCATCCCATTTTATATTAATATTTACAAAATTGATTTCTCTTACATTTTTTACAAAATAAGTAAAAAATATTGAGGGAAAAACAACAACAGTTCCTAATTGGAAACTGCTGTATGATATAGTGGCACAAAAGTAGGAGAAAGTGGGAAGCATGCAAAAAAAGTTAAACACAACCGTCTAAAACAACATCAGTGAGAAAAGAAAAGAAAAAATGGCTGAAACAAATGCTAACATTAAACCAAGAAACGCAAAATTGTGCTATTCTGCTTTTCACAATGTCACTGCTATGGTTGGAGTTGCAGTTCTTGGCTTCCCTTATGCCATGTCTCAGCTTGGATGGTTATTTTTCTCAACTTCATTCTTTCCATCTAATTTATAGTTTAAAAAATGCATTCGGTGTCTGGTGTCTGATATATGTCAATATTTTTTATGTAGGGGTTTAGGTATTGCAATTTTAGTCCTTTCATGGATTTGCACGTTGTACACTGCATGGCAAATGATTGAAATGCATGAATCAGTACCAGGAAAGAGATTTGACAAGTATCATGAATTAGGTCAACATGCATTTGGTGAAAAACTTGGTTTATGGATTGTTGTGCCTCAACAATTAATGGTCGAGGTTGGCATTGATATAGTTTACATGATTACTGGTGCAAAATCTCTAAGGAAACTCCATGAGATTCTTTGTGATGATTGTAAGCCTATTAAGACAACTTACTTCATTGTCATGTTTGCTTTTGTTCAATATTTTCTCTCCCATCTCCCTAGTTTCAACTCTGTCGCCGGTGTTTCCCTCACCGCCGCCGTCATGTCTCTCAGGTAGGCCACATCAATTCTATTTTACTAATAATTTTTTATAATCACAATAATCACATGTAATAGTGTCGTATCAGTGTAACATATATGACACACGTATTTGATCAGAAGTGTCATGTTATAAACTTTATAACAATTTTTTTCCTCCTTCAATAGTTACTCCACCATTGCTTGGATAGCTTCAATTCACAAGGGTGCTCAACCAGGAGTACAATATGGTAGCAGGTTTTCATCAAAAGCAGGAAATGTGTTTGGAATATTTAGTGCTATGGGGGATATAGCTTTTGGTTATGCTGGTCACAATGTGATTCTTGAGATCCAAGCAACAATCCCTTCCACACCTGAAAAGCCCTCCAAAGTATCTATGTGGAGGGGAATGATAATTGCTTATTTAGTAGTGGCTTTGTGTTACTTTCCTGTTACTATCTTTGGCTACCGTGCTTTTGGAAATTCTGTTGATGATAACATCCTTTTGTCACTTGAGAAACCACATTGGCTTATTGTTGCAGCAAATATCTTTGTTGTTGTTCATGTTGTTGGAAGTTATCAGGTACAAACTCCGATTCATCGCAGTTAAAATTTTGTTACCTATCATATCATTGTGTGGATGTGTGCATGCGCGCGTTTTAAAAGATTATTTGCATTTAATCATTTATATATGATTAATTTTTTTGTTAGGTCTATGCAGTTCCGGTGTTTGATATGATGGAATCATTTCTAGTAAAAAGGATGAATTTCAAGCCAACTCGATTTCTTCGATTTGTGACTCGAAATTCTTATGTTTGTTAGTTTGCTTTCCCTTCTCATACTTCAAAAACCTAAAGTTTCCATTTCATGCACTAAATTTTCACATACATTGAAACTTTTAATGTGACAATTACTTATATGCAGCCATTACCATGTTCCTAGCAATTGCATTTCCTTTCTTTGGTGGTCTTCTAAGCTTCTTTGGGGGATTTGTCTTTGCTCCAACCACATATTTTGTAAGGAAAAATAAAGTCTCTAATAACATTTTGCAATAACACAAAAGCTTGTGATGATGTTAATTATTTTTTATGATGGTTTTGTAGCTCCCTTGCATTATGTGGATTTTTATCTACAAACCAAAGATATTTAGCTTGTCTTGGTGTGCAAATTGGGTATGTAATCTATAACTCCTCTCCAATATTTATGTGTTATTGCTTATATTTTATGGTATGAATCTGAATTTTTTTCTTTCTTTCTATTGTGTTAGTTTTGCATTGTGTTTGGAGTAGTGTTGATGATTTTAACTCCTATTGGGGCGTTGAGGCAAGTTATACTACAAGCTAAGAACCACAGGTTTAACTAGTAATACACATTATTTACTCAAATGAGACTGAGTTATTCTTACCTTAATTTCCTCATGATATTGAGTTTGAGTCATATATTTCTTTTGGTCCAAGTTGTATTGAATTTTTTGTAAGTACAAATATGTTAATTTGGTCAAAGTCATATATTCCTCACGATATTTTCTTCTTATGAGCAGTTAGATAAATTTTAAATAAATAAATTATATTTGATTTAATTTAAATTAAAAATATATACTTTTTTACTTATATTTAAAAATGAAGAAAGTACGATTGAGTGAAAAAAGAAAAAGGAGTTGTAAGAAGGTGATCTTGTTTAGGGATGGACATCGGTTCAGGCTGGTTCGGATTTGGACCCAAAACCCCAATTCGGCCCAACCCTCGGGTGACACATATAGGCCTAATTTCTACTCTATTAAAAGTCTTTTTTTCAAGTTTGAGTTGAAACGGTTCGGATAACTGAATCAGTTTAGTTCGGATTCTATTTGCTATTGGGCTAATAAAATATAAACAAATAATAAACCCAATAGTTTTTTTTCTTTTTCTTTTTTAAAAATTCTTATTAAAAATCTAGTTATTGGGCCACTCAAATTTCTTCAACCCAATTTCAGTATGAATTTTCTTTTAATTTTAAAATGACAAAATCAACTAATTTTTTATAAAAAAATACTAATTATTTTAATAAGAAAATCAAAATCTTAACCCTATACATAGTTCGACTCATTAGTTTCATGAGTCAACTCGATTATATATGAGATGAATTATATTCTCCAAATCTTAACCCTAACTTTTTTTTAATCTAATGCTTTAATTGATAATTTATATTCTGAAGAGAGCAAATTATTTCTAAAAAAAATTATATAAATAGAATCAACATCGTATAAATTTTATTTTATTTCTATATTTTTTATTTTAAAAAATATTAATTTAAAATGTCATATATATATATATATATATATATATATATATATATATATATATATATATACACTTTAAAAAAAATTACTTTTAAGTCCGGCAGATAATCGAGTTGATCCTAACAAGATAAACCTAACGAGTTGAACCGAGATGTTCGTGAACTTCTAACAAGTCGAGTTTGAGCTGGAAAAAAAGTTCGTGATGAGCTCGAACTCGAACTCAAACTCGACTAATTTTTAATGAGTCGAGTTTAAACTGAGAAAAAAGTTCGTGATGAACTCAAACTCAAACTCGGCTTGTTAAAGAGTGAGTTCGACTGGACTCATTTCCAGCCCTACTCCCAAGCCATAATTTATGGTATTCCTCAATTATTTCATTCACAACATAACAAATTGCCATGCATTAAATCAAATTAAAGAGTGACAATAAACATATTTTCTCAATGAAATAAACCTCCATTAAATCAAATTGTTCAATTATCTCAATGAAATAAATCTGATTCACGGCATAACAAATTGCCCTGCATTAAATCAAATTATAAAGTGACAATAAACCTATTTTCTCAATGAAATAAACCCACACTAAACCTATTTTCTCAATGAAATAAACCCACACTAAATCAAATTATTTAATTATCTAAGTTATCTCAATTAAACAAATTGCCCGACATTAAATCAAATTGCTCAATTATCTCAATGAAATAAACCTGTTTTCTTTAAAGTTTCAGCAACATCACAACAAATATATTATGCATTCCCATGGTGAGTAACAACATATATTCCACCCACTTGCTTAATTGCTTAATGCATCAAAAAAATAAGATTAAAATTATAATGTTTCTCAAGAATATAAAATAGCTCATAATAATACAATCTCGAGATTACAATTATATAACAAACTGGATTTACATTTCACAATTGCTCTCTAATGAGATTAATATATAATAACATTTCTTTAACCTGCTGAAAATTTATGTAATCAAAGAGTGAGGTTAATGTGTAGGTCTTGTAAGAAATCAAAATAACCAAAAAATTATTACCACCAACCTGAACTGAGTTAACTCAAAACCAGCTTTAGACAACATAGAGATGAATTTCTCTGTTATTTTGGTCTTACACACACCTACAATCAAAATAAATAATTATCAAACCAACTTTGAATCAAAACTAACTAAAAGTTAAAATAAATATAAAATCTTGCAACAAATATGTGAAGCCACTTGCTCATTCTACAAAGTGCTTAGTTCATAATATTTTCACAACAAGAAACCATTAACTTCACTATATTTTTAATTGAGTACAAAAAGATCTATTAATGTCAAGAAAGAATAGAAGACATTCCATTAGACAATGATAAACAAATGAACAAAAATACAAAGTCAATGTCGATGTGAACAAAAAGAATCAATCAACAACACTAAACTAACCTCCTCTATAGTAAGAAGGTTTTGATTCAACACTGGAACAAGGTATAGACATCTCAATGAAAGAGGTAGCTATGAAAAAAATCATAAAATAAATGTTAGTCAAACAAATCAAACCATAACAAAATAACATCTATGAGATTAACAAATCAAAACATATTATACCTTTTAGACAAACATTAGGAAGATGTTCTTTAAGTGTTCCAAACGAGCGTAGAATCCAACAGATCGAGGACCACGAACAAAAATAAAGACATAAATAAAGATATGTATTATTTTCCTAAAGGATTCTATAACAATATGTTTTCATTGTGGTCTTTTTCTGGATTTGGGGGTTAGGGTTTGTGTTTCAAAATTCATATGTGAGCAAGGGTGATATTAGGAGAGAGATTGAACAATAGAGATGAAGGAGGGGTGATGAAAACATTGAAGGTTCAATATTGTGAAGGTTGAAGTTGAACAGATGAGGGAGAGGGGGCGGCGCTAGATGAAGAAGAAAAATGAACATGAGAAATTGAGTTGTGTTCTGAACCCTAGTAATTTTAATAAGTAATAGTTGGGCTCGGTCGGTTTCGGTCACCGATGGGCCTAATATTTTCAACCGAACTGAAGTAGCCCACTAAAATCCAAATCAATCACCCGATAACCCGATGTGGCCCGACCAGAGCATTAAAATTGTCTTCGGATCGGTCGGACTTTTACGGTTCGGCTTCTTTTGTCCACCCATAATCTTGTTTCTCCTTTCTTCCTAAAATTTAGTGACTCTTTTTGAAAAACATTATTTTAAAATAATCCACTCTTTTAATATTCTATACGAAGTTAGTTTCTCTTTATATTATTTTATAATAGTTGACCTATTTAGATAAATCATCAATAATTTCATCAATTTTATGATCAACCCAATAAGGAAAAAAGAACTTTCTCTTAAGATTAAGTTTATGAAGGCAAACTCTTGTATTGTATATCACCTAATGACCCGTGTGATACTTCCAAAAAAAGATAAACGTAATGTACTTCTAAAGAAAGATGTAGTACCTATGTGATTGTTCTCTTAGAACTTTCAAGTCAGTTGGGCTGATGCAACGCCTCGTTATATGTTCAAATGTCAAAAGAGCAATTCAGCGAGATTGCTATACGGAAGTCTAATAACCAAATTTCTTGTCAAAGCTAAAGTCTCTTTGGATTGTGAAACGTCAAACACAACTCTTGGACAAGTTTGTGATAAAGCCCCCTATATAATTAAATTTCGTGTTAATGATGAAAACCTAGAGAATATTTCGATGGAAATAAATGTCATGGACAATGCAGATCTTTCATCTGAAGTAAAATTTGCAACCATGTTAGTAATATACTTGGACACTGCTCAAGTTGTTTATAAGTTGACAGAATAAGTCAACTCCTCAAGAAGCATGTGTTGGTAGACGCGGATACATGCTTGGCAATAAGGGGGCTCAAACCCCCATAATTTTTTTGGAGAAAATAATAAGGGTTAATACCTATTTTCACCCATGCCATATAGGCTTGGTTTGAAAAACCCCTACAAAAAAAAAGTTTCAAGAAGTGCCTCGTAAAATTTCAAAAGTTTGATTTTGAACCTTTATCAGGCCACATCATCCAAAAGTGTGATGTGACAACTTTTTTTTAATTTTTAATTATTATTTTTAATGACGTGCTTGACTTATGTGGCATTTTAATTATTTTAATTTCATGTGGCATTTTTATTATTATTTTATTATTTGGTTCTTAAAATATTAAATATTTTAATTTCATGTGGCATTTTTATTATTATTTTATTATTTGGTTCTTAAAATATTAAATAGGAAAGCTTAAAAATTGGTCCTGCGCCATGCTTTTTTTATGTAATTGCGTTACTCTAACATATAATAACTACTCTTAACTTACCATTAATAGTTAATGTTTATTAGTTAATAGTTAATTTTTATTAGTCATTAGTTAATGTTTATTAGTTAACAGTAAATTAAATTAAATTAAATTAAATGAATATAAACTAATATTAATTAATAACTTTAACAGTAAATTAAATTAATTAAATTAAATATAAAAATTAATATAAACTTTTTAAATTAAATTAATTAAATTAAATATAACGTTAACAGTAAAATAACATTAATTAAATTAAATATAAAAATTAAATTAAATTAAACTAATATTAATTATAAAATATAAACCAAATTAAATTAATATAAATAAATATTAATTAATAACGTTAACAGTAAAAAAAATTAAATTAAATTAAATATAAACATTAATATAAACTATTTAAACTAAATTAATTAAGTTAAATATAACGTTAACATTAAAATAATATTAATTAAATTAAATTAAAATAAATTAAATTAAATTAGATATAAACATTTATATAAAGTCTTTAAATTAAATTAGAAATAAACATTTATATAAAATCTTTAAATTAAATTAATTGAGTTAAATATAACGTTAACAACAAAATAACATTAATTAAATTAAAATAAACTAAATTAAAATATAAACAGTAATAAAAATTAAATTAATATTAATTATAAACAGTGGTAATATTAATTAATCTAATATTAATTATAAATGCAGTCCAATAGTTATTATATTTTAGCTAAGGAAATTGTATAACAAAATCCAACTCGTAGCTCAGTAGTAAGGTTCAATATCCCATGAGACCAATTTTTTAAGCTTTCTCATTTAATATTTTAAGTACCAAACAATAAAATAATAATAAAATTGCTACATAGAATTAAAATAAATAAAAAATAATTAAAATGCCACATAAGCCAAGCGAGTCATTAAAAATAATAATAAAAAATTTAAAAAAAGTTGCCACATCACACTTTTTGATGATGTGGCATGATAAAGGTTCAAAATCAAACTTCTGAAATTTTACAAGGCACTTCTTGAAATTTTTTTTTGGCAAGGGGTTTTTCAAATTAAACCTATATGACAGGGGTGAAAATAGATATTAACCTAAATAATAATAATAATTTCATTCCAAAAACACTGTTACACACCGATCAACCAATCCATGCACATCAAAATGACTACATGACAAAGCCACAAAAACACCTAGTCAATTTAACTACTATTAGTCCTCAAATATCTAGGTAGTTTGTTGTCCTCCAATATATAATGTACTTTTATATATTTGTCCACATGAAAAATATTTGTTTATATGAATTAAAAATTTTAAAAAATAAGTGTAAAGACTTATGGAGTAGATAAGATAAAATGAATTAATAATATTAACTTTAATTATTTTTTAAAACTTTTTAACATATATAAAGGTGTTAACATCCTATATTTTTGACATTATCGATGTCAGAGTGTGAGTAATGTGTCGTGTCAAAGTCAGTGTTCGTAGTAATTTTATAAAATTTAAAGTATAATTTTTTGTAAATATATTATAAATTATTTTTTACCCCCATTATTAAATATTTCTGTATCCGCGACCGCGTGTTGGAGAAGAAAATAACTAGTGATGATAATAACAATTAACATTCTTGCATCATGTCTTTTATCATTTTCAATGTGTTTACTTTAAGCACTTTCTTAATTTATTGTACTTTGATTTATTTTAAATTAAATCAATAATAAGAGTGATATTTCTCTTCTAATCTCTTGATCTATGTGCTTGGATGTATTCAATCTCTTTTTATCTTTTTCTCACCTTTTTTATTATGTCAAAAGAGGAAAAGTATAGTTTCAAGGAGGAGTAAGGTACACTCTTTATATTTGTCAAGAGAACTTTAACCACCTCAACCCTTTACCATTATTTCATTGTTTGTCCACCTCCTTGAGAGATGCACTATCATAATCAAAAAAGGAGAAGAATGTGAATTTATGTGCTCGTAGGTGTAATGTCTACAATACTCATATGATCTAAATGGCATTGATGATGGAAACACTATTAGGTGAAGTTTTCATATGAAGTTATGAACAAGTTTTTATGCTTGGGAAATCAAGATGTCTAAGTCAAAGGACAACACCTTATGTCAAGTGACGTTCAATGAAATCCTTGATGGTCTCCAGTCAAGCAATCTTTCTCTGATAATGGTGTCTATAAAAAATCCTTATAAATCCCCGTCAGATAGAAGAAGTCAAGTCCCATATGAAGTGTTGAATTATTGATGAATCAAGCAAGGATCTTAAAGCTTATGAGCTTGCACTTATAATGTCTGCAGTAGACAGATGAGTTAAATGGTATTGATGATGACAACACTATTAGGTGAAGTCTTAATATGAAGTTATGATCAAGTTGTTATGTTTGGGAGATTAATATGTCAAACCCAAATGACAACACCCACAACAAGAAATCCTCTGAATAGCCAGGGGTAAAACCCCACACAAATAAAAAGACGTTGCTTGGGGTTAAGCCCCTCGTAACACACAATTTAAAAAAAACAAAATTAACATAGAGGGGGGTTACCCCTCGCAAGTAGGAGAAGAGGGAACTTTTGATTTTTGAAAAAATGCATTGCGAGCGGTACCCCAAGCAAATAAAAGCGGCGTCAAAATGTCTTTTCATTAGTCAAAAAATGCAGAATTTAGCGAGGGGTATCCTCCAGCAAATTGACATACTGATTTTAGCAAGGAGCATCCCACGCAAAAGAGACAACTTTGGTCTTTTCAACTGCTGTTGGCAGACTGTGCGTGCAGTCACCAAATCCAAGATTCACATTTGGAGCCCCCCCCCCCACGCGTTTTTTGACCGTTTCATTTTCGAGAGGTACCCCCTCACCAACGACTGTACTAATTATGCACCGCACCAACCCACCAAATAGCTCTCCTTTATTAAATGTCTCTACTTTCTTTTCCAAACTCATCTCTCATAACTTCTGTTTCAAACAAAAAATCCAAAAAAAAGTCCTCTTCTTCCTCTCAACAATAGTATATCACAAATTTGCAGGTAAAAATTCTCATCTTCTTCATCCCAACTTCTCAACAATGTTATTTTAAATTATGTTTAATGAAATTTATGTTGATTTCCTGTCAAACAATATTTTTCTTATGATGGTATCTATAAAGAAGCCTCATCAAGGCTCATTAGATAGAAGAAGTCAAGTTTTGAACCATTGATGAATCAATCTAGGGATCTTGAAACTTCTGAGTTTGTGAAGGAAAAGAAGTTTGAAAGCTCTCATAGTTCATATCTAGGTGATCATAGTCTTCTAAAAGATATTAGAATAATTATTAAATTTCTAAGGCAATGCACACACTCACCTAAAGTGATTTAAACCTCTCTATTTAATAAATTCTCCATAAAACCCTTAGAGGAGCCATTAAGATGCATGTGAGATTAATAAAGATTATTCCTAGAAATTTAGGATACTTATATATAATTCCTAATCGATTAAGGCCTTTAGTCAATCAATTGGATCAAGGCATAATAAATCTTCCTAATCAATTAAGAACATTCCTAATAGATTAGGATACTAGTCGTTATATGCTTTCCTATTTAGGAATTAGGGTTGTTTATTTTTATGAAGCACATAATTGATTAAGCTTAAAGCATAATAAGTTATGAGTATTAAAAAGTTCATGAATAATTTTCCTTTTTGAACGAGATTTTCACCTATAAATAGAGGGCTCTCGGAGTACTTTCTACTCCTTTCCTTATCATTTATTTCATATCACTAATGAAAAACATCAATGAGTCATTTTCTTGTAATGCTTATTATAACTTTTTTTTAATCAAAGTAAACTTTCTTTTTCCTAAATAAACATTATAATTCACGTCAAATTAATACTGCTAAAATATTGGAAGAACAACCATAAAAACTCATTAACCAATGACTTCCCAAACAGATTTCCGCAATCGCAAAACTCGTTCTTCCTGAGAAAACTCGCTCTCATTAGGGTTTCAAATTGATATACTCGAGGAATGGATTTCTGATTTCCATATATATACTTTCTCTCAATCTTGTTGCAGCACATCGCAGATGGAAAAATTAGTGTCAGTTGCGATCACTACCGAAAACGTCTGGAACTTTTTACCTGACTAACTTGTGCTCTTCATTCTGTCAAAACTGCCTTTAAAGTCATTGAAGAGATTTCAATGCGTATGCAAATCATGGTCCCTCTTGTTCAAAAACCCTAACTTCATGAAAATGTTTAGCAGCAACGTAAAACGTGATAACCATTCTTGTCATGATGATACATTTCTGGTCTTACAGACGTGGCTGCCCATTATACATGGATTTAGAAAGCATTGCGAGTTTTACTGGGTCTCGAATAACAAGTTTGAGAATTGGGTTAAATTAGATTGGCCTCCTCAAATTCAAAGGGATGATATTGATATTTATGCTGTGGGTTCAGTTAGTATCAATGGTTTTCTTTGTCTGAGACAAGAATTTAGGGATACATGCCGACTTGTATTGTGGAATCCAACTACCAGTGAAGCTAAGCTCATTCCTCCCAGCCCGGTTGAGAACATACCGCCCGATCGGTCTCCTGGGTCGTTTCTTCACGGATTTTGTTATGATCATGTTAGTGATGACTATAAAGTTATTCAAATGATAGATTTTTTTCCGGAGGAGGATGAAGATGATAATGTCTATGAAGATAGATCTTACGACCCCTTGTGGGAGATATATAGTCTCCGAAGTAACTCTTGGAAGAAACTCGATTTTGATATGTGCAATTGTTATCATTATTCTGGATTAAGAAGCATAGGGTTCTACTTTGATGGAATGTTTCATTGGTGGGCTAAATCTGATTCAAAAAAATTTAGAGATTGTTTGCTGTCATTTGACTTTAACAGTGAGACGTTGCTTAAAGCACCCATTCCCTCGGACATTGATGGCCGTTTTAAGTCTCGAAACTTGAAGAGAAATTTGGCGATGTTAAATGGCTCCATTACTTTGATAACAAGTTACTGGGTTAAAAATCATCCAGATGCAGCTAGTTTTTGCATTTCAATTTTGGGTAAACCTGGTGTCGAAGAATCATGGATTAATCTCTTTGTTGTTGGACGCTTACCCTTTGTTGAGTTTCCTATTGGAGTTGGGAAGAGTAAGGATGTAGTCTTCGATGTAAAACTCGCTAGAGAATTAGTCTGGGTTGATTTGAGGACTCAAATGCATGGCGTACTTGTCGCCGTTAATGGAAACCAACTTGGTGGTTGTCAGATGGGAAGGTACAAGAAAAGCTTTGATCCGATTGGAAGGATAAATAGCTAATTCTTTTGTTCTGGCTAGCAGTTTACTTTTGAAGTTATGATAGATAGATCAAGAGGTGTTAAGATGCCAATCTTTGGATTAACCTTATGCATGTATTGAAGATGGCCTACCTTGCTTCTTGATGATGTCTTTATTTTTATTTGGTTTTTTCTCCCTGTTTTCTTATTTCATTTTTATTGGGATTGAGTTTACAACTTTACATTCACTCCCTTTTTTAAATCGTTGAAGGTTTGCTATCTTTCTGAAATGGGTGTATTATTTTAATTGAGAAATGCTTTCATATCAAACTAAAAACACATAAGACCATTTACAATGGGGGTGTTGAAAAAATTATTCAATAGTTGAATGTCTACAATGGTTTGTTGAATGAGGTGTTTAATGTGATGTGGATTAATTGGTGTTGAAAAGATTCAACATGTTGAATGAGAAAAAAGTGGGGCCACATGCAACACTTTACACAATTTTATTGGTTGTTGTGATTATTTAGATTTTATTTTCTTTTAATCATTTAAAATTAATTATTTCATAGTAAATAAATTTTTTATTTATTTTTATTTTTATCAAAATTCATTATTTTTTTTCCTCTATAAATAGAGACTTGGTTCATTTGATTTGGACTCATAAAAAAAAATTCACTTTTTTCTCTCAATTTTTTTTCTATTTAGCTTGTAGCTCTAAACATCCTTGTAGTGAAATGGATCCCAACAATAACCCTTTTAACACCCAAAATTTTACTAATTATCCTTGTTTGTGAGCCGAGTCTATTGTACTAATTAAATTATGTGTGTTTCATTTTTTGTGTGTTTCTTTTTTAGTGTGTTGTGTGTTTAGTGTATTTATTGCATTTTTAAGTTTTTTTATAATTTTATTTTTTAAAAAAATAACTATTTTTACATCTCTTATTTATTACTTGCAAGAAAAAAAATTAAGAATAGAAAATTAGAAAAAATAAATAAATTATTAAATTAAAAAAAAAAGTTTAAATATTAATTATTTTAATTTAATTTTAATTGATAATAGATATTAATATATAATCATAAAAACAAAACTTTAAAAGAAAATAAGAATATGATGTGGGGTAGGGTGTTGAATTTTATTAAACAAAACCATTGTAGTGAAAAAAAATTGAATAGGTGTTGAATTATTAGGTGGAAGAGAGAGAAGATGATGTGGAAGATAAAAAGTGAAAAAGTAGGGTGTTGAATAATGTAACCATTGTACATAGTCTAAGTAGTTAGGATGACTAGTTAGTACTTAATGGACATTGATATAATTGTTTGTTTTACTTTTTTTTAATATTCTAAGATTTCTCATTCACAACTTCTCTCTGTATATATGTTATGTTTTATAACATGGTATTAGAGAAACATTGGTATCCAATTTCAAGGAAATTTTTCACTGCATTTTATTGAGGAAATTTTTTTTTTCCACTTTGCTTCAGATTTCTATATCAGATTAATTCTTTGAGGTCTCTTTCTGCTTTGTTTTGATTCTTCAATTTCATTTTTTGACTCCATCGTATTTGATTTGTTTTGATATGATTCTTTTTTCCTTTGTATAACTTTCTTACAATTTCGATTGTGATTCATGCTTGTTTGATTTCATTTATGATCGTATCCATATTAAAAGTTTACTTAGGTTCGAGATCAGTCATGATTAAAATTTCAAGTTGGTTTCTGGTTATCTTGTGAAAACCTCTATTCGATTCGTTAGCTCAGTTCAGTCAAAAGCTTTCATTGGTTTGAGATTAGCCCAAATTAAAATTTTAGTGCTTTGTGGTCAGCGTGTTCAAAACCTCGGTTTGGTTCGTGAGTTCAACTAAGTTTAAAAGCTCACCCTGGTTCAAGATAAGCCTGTGTAAAATCTCGGTTTAACTTGGCGACTAACCACTTCAAGTTGTTGTTTGAAAAAAATATTAATCTACTTTATTTCTTGTTTGGTTGGAAGTTAGCTACAAACTTCATTTTTCTTGTATAAGAGGGTTTGAGGATTCAACCTAGTATAAGCTCTTAAGATTTACTGGATACTCTAAATAAAAAATCTTGGGGAGAGAATTGAGTCTTTCCTTTTTGACCGAACCTATATAATTTCTGGTGTTATTTCTTTATCCCTTAACTATTTACTTTCCACATATTTACTTTTTGTTGCAAATTTCTTAAACATGTTTAAAATGGTTTTAAACTCTGAAAATGATCTTAAAAGTTTTTCAAACTAACAATTCACCCCCTTCTTATGTGTGGAGTCACAAGTCCAACATAATATTCCTAGATCACGTCTTAAGAGATCGGCCCAACAAAGAAGGACAACACCAGGAAGAACAACCTACAAAGAAAGAGAAATATGAAGGTAACCTGGTAAAGAAGCATAAGCAGGAAGTGACTAAGAGAAAGAAGGTGTCGTTTCTGATGACTGGTCCTATATAATAGGCGACTTTTGACGCATCAGAAAGAGAATTATTCGAGAAAAAGAAAAAATTTAAGAAGGAAACTAAGAAAGACAAAAGTCTAATTAAGTAGAATAATGAAATACTACCCAAAGTGAAAAACCATTTTGACATGAATGAGTCGGGTGAGAATGAACAAGAAGAGGATGTAGATGAAGAGATCGTGGTGGAAGAGGAGGCTAAGAAAAAGGAACCAGAAAATGAAATTGAGGACGAAAATAATGATGAATTCGACTAGGAAGAGGAGTACGTAATAAACAAGGACCAAGATGAAGAAAACGCTGAGGACAATGAAGAGGGTGGAAATCAAAAGGAGGATGGAGATAAGGATGAGGAACAAAGCAACAAAGAACATGCTGAAATGGGGCAAGAAGTTGAACCTGCAACCAACAAATTTCCACTTGTTCCTTTGTATGTACCCATTGAAGAATAACAACATGAAAGGCCAAGTTTAAGCTAAAAATGACTACATCAAAATTCAAATGAGGAAAGTAATGAATTCCCAACACCATTTAATACAAAAATTGATCGGAAACAACGCTAGATGATAAAAATACTGAAAGATGCAAATCCATATTTAATGGCAATAAGTATGATTGAAAGTTATAATGAAGTAATGAGAGTCTCTAAAGACCACTGTCGTGTCAGAAGGTGCTGAGATACCAGAGGATGTTGAACCTTTGAAAACCAAGGCAAGATACTAAAGAAAATGAAAAAATAAAGTAGGACAATCTAACGTGACATAACATGTCATTGTGCCCCTAACAGAAGAGCAACAAATGACCATTAAGTCCTCTCCAAAAATGAAATCCAAGCACATATTTGATGTTGTTTCTAAAGACGAGGTTGGGTCAAAAGGCACACTATCAAAAAGTAAGAAAAAGGAAGAAAGAAACAAGAGAAAGAGAGTAAAAAAACTCTATCCAACCAAGAAAAGCAACAAATTTCAAGCGTAGTTGATATTTCCAACCCATCATTTTAAGTTTTTGTAAGTTTTTTCTATTGTCTGATATTCCAGAACTTACCGAGATGATAGTGAGGACATTATCCTTGCTCAGGATGAAGGCGCCTATCTTAGTTTCAATTATGTTTGTATGTTTCATTTCCAATATTTCATTTCCAATCATCAATGAAAATGTTCTCTATTGTTGTTTATTACTTTAATGTTATAAAAAAGAGAAAATATAATAATAAATACTAAATTCATCTAAAAAATAGCAAAATTTCTTAGTTAACTCAAGAGAATTCTATTTGGACTTATGAAAATATTAGAAACAAGGTCTTAATTAAGAACCAATGCACAATATGACAACGATTTCACCTCACGTAACAAAAAAAATCGAGGTATAATACATGTATGCGCCATTTTTTTTCTTTTTAAAAAACAATTTATTTCGTAAATTTTAGTAGAAAATCAAAAGGTAAAATAATTCAGGGTACATGCTTCGAATCCTAGCAACTTAAGTTTATATTTTTATTTCATTAAAAGTGGCGCTATATATTTATTTTTAATCAAAAAATAAACCACTTTTCACCTTGATTTTGTTTTTTTTTTAATGAACTCTCATATATAAAAATAAAAATGTGGGGCAACATACAAAAAATATCAGTCAGAGTCCTCAAAAAAGATGGAAAAACAAGCTTCCATCAACAGGATATGAAGAGCCTAAACAACGATAGTCCTAAACCCATATATCACTACTACAAAAAACATATCTAACTTTGAACGCGGGATGCGTTTGACCTCAGCTACGAAAGCGAGGTAACGAAAGGCGTCATGAAAACTACTCCTTATCACCTCGAATATTAAAACATCGAGGGTTAAAGTTAACTGCACGTGGGTTCAATTCCCAGCATCGACTATTTATGATTTTAGAACTAGATGGTGCGCCAAATATTCATACTCGGTGTTTTGAAGAGCCGACGTAATAGATCAATGTTCTTAACAAAAACAACAATAATAATGGAGAACAACAAAAACAAAGGTAATGAAGAACAATAACAACAAGAACAATAGTAATGAAGAACAACAAAAACAACAAGAAAAAGAGTAATGGAGAACAAAAATAACAACAACAATAAAAACAACAATGACACAATTCTATTAGGAACCAAACAACCTACAATTTACACATCATTACATCAAATTATGTGTAAGAAGGAGTAGAAGGAATATCAAAGAAGGAAAAATAAATTTGAAAAGACAAAGAGATGTAATCATTCAACAGCTCGAGGTAGTTAGTCAACAAGAATATCTTTCCAACTTTCAAGAGAAGAAAGCATGGAGAATTAAAGAAGCAATAATTCAAAGGAAACTTTACATGCGTGAAATCTTTTGGCTTTTAGACTTTCAAAGATCATAGAATCAGAAGAACCAATATAAAAGCGGAAAACCTCTTTTCATGGAATTCAAAAACTCTTTTCTCATACACACTAATCTATTAGCTTTCACCCTGTGGTTATATGGTACTAAATCTGAATAAAACCAAAACACAATTGCAGCAAAACAAAAACAAAGGAAATGAGAATCGCACGCTAATGCTTCATACACAAAATCTAAAAAATAGAAATTATAACTTTCAATAAATTATCTTGTTGTCTTTCCCATATTCATTTTTATTGTCTTTCCCAGATTATCGATGCATAGTCTTCAAGGTAGTTTGTACATTAACCAAAATTTCTTCTTGTAACCTAAAACACCAAAACCAAAATCTAAAACAACCCAAAGTTATTGTTACAAAATTTGAATAAGAAATGAACACAGAGGAAATAAAAATTAGAATAAAAATTAGGTAGACACTGAGGAAATAAAAATTATGAAGAGTATCTATTGCGATTAATCTAAAATTCCGAGGTAACATAGCCAACGTAAAATTATAAAAAATAAAGACGCCTTTTTGGTTGCAAAAAGAATAAAGAATTAGGGAGTTTTTATCTCGGTTTTACCAAAAACCAAGGTAACATATCTGTCCTAAAATCTAAAAAAAATAAAGGCGCTTTTTTGGTTCCATTTAAAATAATAAATAATAGGATCTTTCCAGAATGAAAAGCCGAAATCATTTCATTCACTTCTTCCACTACTACAAAATAGACCTTTCGTAACCATGGTAATAACTCGTTTTTAGGCGCTTTTTTGATATCTACTAAAATACGTTTTACTACGGTCATAATTAACAATCGTAGTGAAATGTACCGAGAGTGAAAGGGTTTGAAAGACAGCTCCAACAATTTTCCATTTTTCATGATAAAATGGGCTTGAACTTGTATATCACCACGGTTCTTTTAGTCAACCGTGGTGTAAAGTTCAATCATTTCATCACAGTTCTTCTTACCAACCATGGTGAAAGGTGTTACATATTTATATATAAGAGCGAAATTATCTCTCGCTTAGTACATAACAACCGCCTCTCTCAAAAGAAAACCCTAACAATTATTTCACCTGTCTCTCTCAAAACAAAACCCTACCTCTTCTCACTCATATTGAAACCCAAACTTATGCAATTTCGTCTTCTTAAAATCTTAGGAAATGGATACCTTACAGGTTCGTATTCAACCTAGTTTATGTTTCAAAATCTTTTTATCTATTATTGTTTAGGTTCCAATAGCTTGTTTCATAATGTTTGAACTTTCTGCTTGTTTTCTCCTATAGTTTGGATAGGTGAATGAAAAGAATTAACGAGGATGCAGTTAAAGTGAACTTTCTGCTTGTTTTCTCCCGTAGTTATGGATTAACACATGTTTTCTCCTCTCACTTTAGCTTCATCACCCTTTCCTTTCATTTTTAATGCCAATATGGGACATGTATGTTGCTTACACATTTTATGAGTTGATGTTGTGTTTACTACATATAAAAGTTATATGTTGTTTAAGGTTTGTTGTTGATGAATGTTGTTGTTAATGTTTGTTTAAGATGAGTATAATACATCTTATGTGGTTTAACTGTTTTTTCAACACCTTAACGTATATATAAATTTACAGATTGCATTAGAAAATTATAATGCTTCTAGTTATTTAGAACTTGGTTTAATGCTTCTAGTTCTTTAACCTCCTCCTTCTTCACCTCTAATTTAGTTTGTAAAGTAGATAACATGCAAAATATTCTTTTTGGTCCCGTATATTAACCTCGGGGTTCATTTTGGTCCCTTAACTTCAAAAAGTTCCATGTTGGTCCCTTGCATCTTCAAAAGGTACCATTTTAGCCCTTTTTGTCATATTAGCGACTGATTTAACGACCAATTTTTGAATTTTTCCGTTGCTAATTAAACGAAAAGAACCAACATGATACGTTTTGAAAAGTTAAGGGACCAATAGAGAACTTTTTGAAATGAAGGGACCAAAGTGAATTCTGAAGTTAACATTCGGGACCAAAAAAAAGTATTTTACCTAAACAATATGTTGCAAAATGAACTAGAGGTGAAAGAAGGGGTTGAAGACCTAAGAGTATTAAAATAAGTTCTAACAGTTAAATAGAAAAATACGGATAAGGAACATAAGAATTCTCGTTTAGCATTGAATGTGTAACTTGTTTTTCTAATGTAACTTAGTTTGTAATATTATAATGTTCTAGATCAAACTGAAAGATTATATGTTTAGTGAGCATTGGAGAAATAATTATTTCAAATAATTTATAATAAACTCAATGTATATATCACAATAGTTGTTTGAAGTAACCGTTGTGATACGTAGCGTGCTACTTGACTTATAATCATGGGTGCGAGACCGTGGTGGAAAGCATCATACATACAACCACCTCTTACCTCACAACGGTTGGTCAGACGTTGTGGTATCCATTTTCCAACCATTGTGGTATCACTTTTACGTAGTAGTGTTCTTCACATATATTATTAGTTAAACATCGGTACTCATGTTACATTGTTGTTTTTTGTTGTTGTTGTTGTTGTTGTTGTTGTTGTTGTTGTTGTTGTTGTTGTTGTTGTTGTCATTGTTGTTGTCATTGTTGTTGTTATTATTGTTTGTGTTTGTTGTTCTTCTTCTTGTTGTTGAGTTCCTAAGCTCTAGAGATTTAATCTTGTCTTTGTTGTTTAAACTGAGATTGATGTTATATGTTTTGTTGTTTTTGTTGAGATAAGTATGTTATAGGTTTATTGAGAATGATGTTATAGGTTTATTCTTGATGTTGAGAGATTGTTTTATTTAGTTGTTGTTTAATTTTAGTTGTTTTTTAATTGAGATTGAATGTTAATCTTGTTGTTGTTGTTATTTATTGTTGTTTTTGAGTTGTTGATATTGTTGTTGTTTAGTTGTTCTCCTTAGAAAATTTTGGAAATCTATATGTTGTTGTTTAGTTGTTGTTATTGAGTTTGAGTTTGAGGTTAAGACTATATTTTGTGATTCTTTGTGCAACTTTCATCTTGTTTCGTCGAATATGTCAAAATAATATTATAGTGACAGAAAATACAATTGAGTTTATTATATCTAATATTGATTATTTGTTTCACTAACCTCTCTTTGAACGTATAACATATAAAATTGATTTTGGAAATAATAATATAAAAATTATGTTGTATTTGAAAAACACCCTATACTCGTTCAATATTTTTTGAGCATTTTGTAACTCATCGTTCATCTCTTGTTATTTTATGGTTAAAATCTCTTCAATATTTTTCGAGAAATTTGTAACTCATTATTCATCTCTTGTTCTTTTATGGTTAAAATCTCTTCAATGCTTCTAATTTTTGTTGAACTTTCTTACTTACTTGATCATTTTACAAAGCATTAAGTTTTGTGCTTTCAAGAATAAATTAGTAGAAAAAGAAGTGTTGAATGAATAACTTGAAACACTAAACGATATTTTAACCATTAAAGAACAGGAGATGAAGTTGAATTACCGGATGCTCGAAAGTCATTGATTAGTGTAATTTGTTCTTCAAATATAACATGATTGTTCATATAATTATTTTGTAAACGAATTTAAAAATTTATATGTTCAATTAGGGCTTGGTGAAATCTACATTAGATATAATAAACTCAATTGTGTTTTACCCGTTAGTTAAATGACAAAATCGAAGGAAAATGTGTTTTTGCCATTAAAAAATCCAAAAAGGATATCACTGTGGATCGAACTCATGACCATTACTCCTTTCCCGTTAGTGGATTTCCAATTGAGAGATAATGTGGTACGCTTTTTATGACGCCCTTCTTTATCTCGTATATGAAACCGGGGTAACACCTCATATACAACCGAGGTTAAATGTATTTTCTGTAGTAGTTGTAAGACTCACTATAGGATTTAGTTTAGGAGAAGGAAACATTCGTAAATAAGGCTAGTTATTGGATCTACTTCATTTACTAATATATAAAAAAAAAGAGAAAAAAAATAAAAGTGAGCAAAAAGAATAAAAATGCCAAAAAGCTTTATAAATAAAGTCTTTGTGCCCGAAACAGGAGGAACTGTGGGTGTATTTATTCTGAGTAATAGTTTAGACTCATTACAAGTGAAATTATATCAGGTGAAAAGGTGGAGAACCTAGTAAAAGTTACTAAGAAAAGTGATGCAAGTAAAATCCCCAAGTTCAAAATGAACCAAAAAGTCATTGAAAACATTAAGCTAGTTAATTCCCTCTGCTGCAATTGAAAAATGAATTATTAGACCATAGGATAGAGTTACCAAACTAGGATTTAGGCTAATTATTTTGAGTGAAAACTATTGTTATGACATATGGGATCATGGGTTACACACATGCACAAACACACAAACATGCTAAATATGTGATAAAGACCAAGTTGTGCCAATTTTTGGATACATTCCTTTGGGGTGCGATAATTCACTATTTTGCGAGATTTTCAAGCCCTTAATAGTTGACTTTATTTTTGGTTGACAAGCCTTATTAGATTAATTCAAGTAGATTTCGCTATTTTAATTCAATTTGTGTAGACCACATATGTTCTCTCTTTTTGTGAGTTTTATAGGTTTTTCATTTTTGTGTAGGATTGATCAAATGATAAGTCCTGGCACGAGAGAACTGGAGCACCAATTCAACCTTATTTCCTAGTAGGTCGTAAAGCTAAAAGATGTTGAAAGGAGTGAAAGTCCTCAACATTAGGGAAAATATGACATAAAAGTGTGGAGAATGAAGCACAAAAGATTTGGAAAATTGGATGGATACGATCAAATGCTACGAGACAAAGGCCTGCAAAAGCTACTAACCACTAAATTGCACGTGCTACTTGTCTTTCTGCGCAGCAAACCTGTCACAAGACATATGTCCCATGTACGCTGAGTCGTATTACATGATGCTTATTAGAGAGAAAGGAGAATGAAGTATGTTAATTTCCTTGGGTCAAAACAATGAATACTCACAGGGCCCATGATCCAATGACAAGATGAAAGCCTAAATGTTAGAGGATATAATACGACCTCTTAGAAGAATGTAGAAGGGGTTTAGAAGTTGAGAATACTTAAGAAATCACTTAGAAAAATATCTTGTTGGAGAAGAAGAAATATGAATTTGTAGTGAATAGTTCCTTTCATATTTACTCCATTGAAGAACTGTCGAGCTTCCTGATGTGACAAAACCTGCCTCTTGTTGATTGAAAGATTGCAAGAAATAGAGTGTCATGCTTAGATTTGCATTTCCTTTTCATTTGTGTTTAAAAATGTTGACAGTAAGAACTTATGTTGTAGTATTTATTTTGCTCACCATGAATTAAACCTCTTTATGTTGAGAAATGTGAAGTTTAATAAAAATTAGTATTTTTTGTTAAAATGATGTGATTCGAAGTCAACCTGTTACAACCCATTATTACTATCTTTTTGCTCATGGTTTTTCACAAGACTTTATAGTGAGAATCAATTATGTTATTGCAATCTCTGTAGGATCGATATTCTTACTTTTACATCACTTACTACTATTTAACTGTGTATACTTACACGTATAAATAACACATTAATTATCCAAAGTGATTTCCTCTCATCACTGATTGTTTGGACTTGTAATCAATTAGTTGTATATGAAAAACTTTTGTTGTTGTTGTGATTTTATCAAAGAGAGATAGGATCCTCAAAAGCATTTTATGAGTGTGCGAGAGTCTCCTTAGGAAACTATGAGTTTCTCTACCTTTTACAATACATTGGTCACTAAGATACTATGTTAAGCGCGCAACCGACCAAGTAAACTTTCACAACTTTGAATCTTAAATTTATAAAATCTTAAATCTTCTCTCTGGCGAGACTCAAGATAATTTTGGAACAAAGATCTGGCGAGACTCAAGATAATTTTGGGACAAAGATCTTTATATCGATCTTTCAAACACCATCACTTAATTAACATACTTCTAAAATAATCCGGACTTAATTTATTTTTACTCACATGTTATTTTTCACTTAATTACTTAAGTAAGCTTTGAAATTAACAATTTGCAATTTCACCCCTCTCTATCATATCAAAACCTGTTCCATCCCAGCTAGCAAGCCTTTATTTCATCATACATTTCCATTCCTTAATAGACAATAATAATTTATTCTATTGTATTAATATAATTTTAATTTTAAAATTTCTTTTTAGAAAATATTTTTACCATCTTAACAATTAAACAAATGGGCCAAAAATTCCAATTATTGAAAAGAAAAAGCTGCAGACCATCGGTAGCTAGGTACAATAACATCAACTAGTTGAGTTAAGGCATTAAATAAACAATTTAAAATGATAATCATAGTAGTGTGTGTACACATTCATTGGCCAACCGGTGTTCCAAGCTCAAAGGAACAGAAGACAACAAACTCAGTAATTTACAGTCAAGCAGCTAGTCTGTACATTTATGGTTCAACTCAAATACAACTACCGTTACTAAATAGAGTGAACAGTGGTCTTGAGTTCTTGGAAGAAAAGAAAAGAAAAAAAAAAAAATGAAAGCTGAAATTAAACTTGAAAAGAAGTGATTTAGCTTTAGCAACCCAATCGCAAGCTAAGAGCAGCTTTAACATCTAACCTCCATGCAAACCCACCAAAATCCATCCTCCACACATCACAAGGTAGGGTAAGAGAGTTTCTCTCCCTTCCACTCCCACATTCAAACTGCACCACTCTAACCCTACACGTGAACGACGGAGACAGAACCACACCACTTACTTTCATCAACAACCCTACACCTCCCTCACCCATCATCTCCCTATACGCACCGTTTGTCCACGTCACTCTCCCGTAACCGTCCGATATAAACCCTGGACACGTGTCCATGCTCATCTTCATTCTCTTTTCTTCGTCCGTACTCCCTAGTCCCTCACCCTCCACCCACGCGTCCATCACGCACTCCACCGTCACGCTCGAATAGTAGCACTTAACCGGATCCATCGTTACTACCTTGTTGTGGTTCTCGAAACTCAGCCATTGACACGGTGGCATGTTTTTATTTTCAGCAGTTAGGGTTAGATCTCTCGCCGGAGACTCCTTCGGATCGGGAGTTTCCGGAAGTAAAGGAAGAGTTACCGGCACCGGATGCGTTGAAGAAACGGTTTTCTTCCGGCGGATCCTTCGTTTCTCAGGAGTACTGTTTTGTTTAACGTACTTTCTCCTAGCTCTGCTAGTTTGGTAAAAAGCATCACCGCTCTCTGAAGAAGAGCCTTCAGAAGCGGTGTTTCCGGTTCTGGTTCCGGTTCCGGCCACTGAAGGTTTGGGAGCGATAGGGCGAAACCTAAGCATTATTCTTTCCATGGTTGACATATCGTATGCACCAGTTGCATTTCTGACTATACAACAACCTCCTCTTCCGTCCATGCTCTTTCTCTCTCTCAACTCAATGAACTCAGTGTTTTTGTTTTTGTTTGTATCGCTTTTCTGGTATGATGAGAGCAAAGTGATGCAAAAGAAGGAATCAAAATGGCTAATAGTAATGCAGACGAGGAAGTGATGGACACGAGGGTTGGTTTTATAGGGAGATGGAAAAGGGACACGTGTAAGAAAAAACACGTGTTTGAACAGTAAAGATAGGGAAGAGTGGGAGGAATGGGATTGGTTGAGGAAGTAAACGTGGCGATAGCATGGGAGAAAGTAGCCAGAAAGAGAAAGAGTGTGAATCTGTGAGAAGTGAGAGCCAATGGAAAAAAGAGGAGTGCACAGTGGTAGTGGCTAATGAGGGACACGTAGGTTGTTTGGTTTCGGGAAATGTGATCGTGAAGGTTTGACCGTTGGATGGTTGGATTGGAGGTGGGGGATGATGATGGCGACGATGTGTGCCACGGCCAATAGCAGTAACAGGTGGACGGATTGATAACCATGCGTTTGAAGTTTAAATTTCTAGTATGATGATGTGATAGTACTATTTTTTACCTTATTTTATTACTTTAGCTTAGGTTAAAAACAAACAAAGGTTAATCAGCTTAATTCTTATAGGTGGTGTTTGCTGAAATCAAATGAGATTGCACCAATTGTTGTAGTAGCTGGTTTCAGACTTGTGTTGTCACTATTTTGTGTTTATAAGAATCTTGAGAATGGATCTCTCCAATTTTTATCCTCCAACTTCTATCATGCTCTAAATCTAATGACCAATAAGTAAGAAAAATATAATGATATAAATAATACATACGCATAGAATATAATCCAATGGTCATAATTGCTGCTGAATAAGGAGCAGTAGAGGAAAAATTAGAGAGAATCAAAATTCAAGAATCTTTAACAATTTCTACAATGTATTAGTAGTAAGTAGTATAATGAACATAAGAGTGAAGACTCATTTTGGTCCCTCATAAAAACTACACAACTCAAATTAGTCCCTCACAAAAAAAGGACTCGATTAAATCCCTTATAAAATTTAACTATATCATATTAGTCCTTCTATTAATATTTTTCTCAAACCGATTTTTTTCTACTTTTAAACCGTGACTGGACTGCCACGTTAATTTTATTTTTTAAATACTACATTAATTTTTATTTTTAAATTTATTTTTAAACAATTCTTATTTAATAATTTTAATTTCATTTTTAAACAATTTTGATTTTATAATAGCCAAAAAGCCAAAATTGTTTATTATAAGGAATTGAACCAAAGTCTATCTTTAAGTTTTTATCACTACACCAATATGAATTTATGACAAATAAATTCCACGATTTTTAAAAATATTAAATAATTTTGAATTTAAAGCAAAAATTATAAATATAAATCAATTTCTATTATTACACCGATAAATGATATTTTATCACTACACCGATAAATGATAATTACTTTACAACTATACAAATCAATTTCTATTATTAATATTCAAATAAATATTTACTTATTTTAAAATAATTCAAATTAAATAATTTAATATGAATTCAATTAATTGTTAAAATATTTAATTAAATTAAATTAAATAATCAATTAATTTTTAAAATAATTTAGTTAATTCAAACTAAATAGTGATCAATGAAATATTTCCTTATTTTAACTTAATTCAAACTGAACAATAATTAAATAATTTAATAGTAATTCAATTAATTGTTAAAATATTTAATCAACTTAAATTAAATAATCAATTAATATTTAAAATAATTTTGTTAATTCAAACTAAATAGTAATCAATTAATTTAATAGTAATTCAATTAAATATTAATTTATTTATTTTATTTGATTAATTATATTTAGGAATTATATTTTATTATTACTTTTTAATTTTTGTATTATTTAAAATTAGTAAATATTTATTTGTTTGTTATTTAAAATAAGTAAAATATTTTGTTCTTAATTATTAATTTAAGTATTCATTAATAAGAATATTAACAATATAAATTAATTTGTTTAATTTTAAAGTGACTATCATTTAACTTGAACGGACTTGAGTTTAAGACTTCATTGATATAAATTTTAACTTTTTTGTTTTAAATTTAGAATCATTTAATATTACTAAAAATCATAGTAATTATTTGTCATGGATGTACATTGAACTAGTGGTAAAGACTTAAGATATTGTTTAAATGTCTTGGGTTCAATTCCATATAAAAAACAATTTTGGCTTTTTTGATATTATTAATTCAGAATTGTTTAAAAATGAAATTATAATTAAGAATCAATTTAGTATTTAAAAAATAAAAGCAAACGTGGCAATCCAGTCATGGTTTAAAAGTATGAAAAAAACCGGCTTAAAAAAAATATTAACATAATGACTAATATGGTCCGGTTAAATTTTGTAAGGGATTAAATTGGGCCATTTTTTTTGTGAGGGACTAATTTGAGTTGTGTAATTTTTGTGAGGGACCAAAATGGGTCTTCACTCTAAACATAATTTGTATCTAACTATATATTATTGTTATTAAACTATTTGTATATAAGTTAGGGGTGTTCGTGGTTTAAGAACTGCACTAAACTGAACTAAATTAGTGGTTCAGTTCAGTTTTTGAAAATCACTTTAATAAAAAATCATTTAACTGTTAAAACAGTTCTAATTCAGTTTTAAATTGGTTTTGAACCAGATTGTATTTATAAACTGGTTTACAATCAATTTCTAATTATAAATTGGATGACCTATTGCGGGTGACCTTGGTACGATCCGCACGGAGGAGGTCTAATAACTCGTTGAGACGGCTGACGAGTTGGTAGTGCTCCCTTGTTCCTACGCCTCCCTATCTGGTTCCTCTTGTGTTTGGGTCGATGACCCTTTAATGCACTCCGGGTCTACAAAATCTGTCAACCGTCCTTGACCTCTAGAATTCCTGCTATAGGAAAGGCGGGTGCTCGCGGCGTCTTCAAAGCTTTGTCTTGGTGGGACAAATTGGTTTCTGGTGGGTGCGGCCTCAAAGTTTGGTCCGTGGTAGTTGGTGGTTGAATCGAGTTGGTTAAAATACAATGGTTGTTGACCACAACCAGGGGCTGCCACGACAACAGTGTCGGGTCTTAATCCTAGATCGTTGGTCCGACTGTGGCCAATTTCAAGCCTATCGCATGCCTTGCTCCCATGTCATTGCAGCAGCATGTTCACATAGTCACTTTGATGCATTATCATTGGTATCACTCATTTACAAGGTATCAACATTGCTCAATGTATACGACAATTACTTTCCGGTGGTAGCGAACGAGGCATATTTGCCTGTGTACGACGGGGAAACGGTTTGGCACAACAATTTAATGCGCCAGAATAAAAGTGGTAGACCAAATTAGAACCGAAATGGACGCCACTGAAAAAATGCAAAGGAAGTGTAGTATATGTCGTGAGGTTGGACATAATAAAAACAAGTGTCCCAATCGTGGATCTAGTTCCACAACATAGTTGTTAGGTTCAATGTTATTTGTAATTTATTTTACCAATGAAATGGACTTTTTTTCATTTGTCAAATGAGTTACAACATACATGAAAAACAGCATAAATAATAACACGAAATAAAATTTCAACTAAAACCAACAATTAAAAAAACAACACAATGACTAAAACAACAACACAACAAACAATTAAAATCTAAGAAATTACAACGGTTAAAACAATGTCATCTGTTCCATCCATCATTTGCTCAATATCAATGTCGTTTTTCACTTCAACCCACTAACGTACCGTATTTCCGGTCATAAGCGAGACCCTTGTTCTAAGCCTCTGAATCCTTTGGATTTCTTTCCCAGGACTGTACTTCCCTCTAACTGTGACATCAAAGTCCTCTTCAGGTTGTTGAAGGTACGGATGTTCCAAAACGTAACTGACATAGGGGATTTGACCGGAGAGAAAATAACATCTCCATTCCTTCTACGATATTTCGGTTGTGGCACGGGACAACTGGATGATGTTCACTGCCATTGGCAGGGTCTTATGCGAGACATGAACAATAATGTGCAGGAAAAATGCAAAAAATTTGTGGAGAAATGAATGAATTTTCATGGAGGAATGAGTTGCTATTTATAGGCAAAAAAAATTCTCAAATGAGTGTTGTCGCCACCCAAGGAGACGACTTGGGTCCACACATGAAAATAATTCGCCAGCTAGAGTGGATACATGGTCCAAAAACATGTGGGCCCCCATATGAAGAAAATAGTAAAATATAATAGGTAAAAAAAATTAACTAAAAAAAATAAAAAAGAAAGAGGGGTGTTGTCGCCAGGGGTGGCGGCTTGGCCGATTTTTCATACTGTGTCGCCAGGCCCACTGTCGAGTACACTAAGGGGGTATTGTTGTCGCCACCCCCTGGCGACAACGTGTAAAATTGAGAAATTTTTAGTCATTTTGGTAATTAATTTGAAAATATGGTTATTTTGGATTTTTTTTTTTTAAATCTGGTTATTCAAAATTTTTTTTTTTATATATATATATATATATATATATATATATATATATATATATATATATATTTACGGTACAAATAATTTGACTTCTATTGCAACTAAATCTATTGTCAGATGTTCCCTGTGAAACCTAGTGGAATAATGAAATTAGAATTGGTGCTCTTCAACTAGCATATAAATTATATGTAAAAAAAATTACATTAGTATTTTCTTTTTATATTATCTACCACATGATATTTGTTTGTTAATTATAAGATGCACATGAACTATAAGTTTTTTTCTCGTTTGTTTCAGTTCGTGAAGTGATTTTTTCGTTTTTTCGAAGAAAAAAATTCAATTTTTCTTTTTAAAAAATCAATTTTTTCGTATTTCTAAAAAACTCGATTTTTTTCATTCGTCCGATAAAACTTGATTTTTTTCATATTTACAAATAACTCGATTTTTACGTGTTTTTGAAAACTCGATTTTTCATTTTTTTTCAAAAAACTCAATTTTTTGTATTTTCAAAAAACTCGATTTTTTATATTTTCGGAAAACTATTTTTTATTATTTTTCAAAAATAATTAAATGGATTTAAAGTTTTAAGTAAAAATAAATTATTTAATCATAAAAATATTACATATAGTGAATATATTTTTCAAGATTTTTTTTTTAATTTTCCTGGAAAAGTTTATATTTTATATTTTTTAAAATATATTTATTTTATTTTTGCTAAATTATTATTTTTTATTTTTGGGAAAAAACAAATCTTTTCGAACCAGTTTATAAAACAAAATTGGTTTTAAATTGAATTTGAATTGTTTAAATTAAATGGTTCAGTTCATTAACTATTTAAGTGGTTTAGTTTTTGTATGGTGCAGTGCAATTCAGTTCAAGGATACAATTTAGTTAAACATATTTTTGAACTCCCCTAGTATAAATAAACAAGTTTAATTGCTATGCTTGGAGCAAAATAAAAACTTGTACATTAGTTGTATACGTATCCAATCTAATTTTGAGACAGAGATGTAAATATCGAGAAGTGGCTCAACCCACCAAAGAGTCCGCTACGATGAAGATGACCAAATGATTATTAGTGTGCATATGTTTAATCGGAACATAAAGTGAGTCCTTATGAATTCTAACAATTTTACTAATAACCATTATAAAGCCTCTCACCAAAATAAAAGGCAGGTAGAGTTAATATAATAAAAGTGTGTGCCTAAAATATTGCTACGCACCACAAATAAATTTAGGAAAAACGGATATGTCTAACGTGTCGAACCTATTTTGTCACCCTCAAGTGCAAGGATACATCTCCATTAGGATAACTTTCAGAGTGGACAATAACGCAAAACCAATCAAATTTAGATGTTTTGGCTAAACGCTCATCCGTTAAACAAAGAGTGTGCATGAGTTGTGAAAGAAAATCAAGAGATAAATAGGAAATGCTATCAAGATAGCCTCAGAATAAAGAGGGAGGTAATGATTGAAAATTCGATATCTAAATCAATTATCCGTAGTGTTAACTTTGTGAAATTGAACCCAAAGGAAAATTACTTGTAGGGCATATTGGACCCCACTAAAGATCGATCTCAAAGAAGTCCAAATTGGACCTCCCAAAGTTTCCAAACCATAAAACTAAGCATTTTTTAACGGAGGATGATGAAGAGGAAATAATTCGTGTACTCTTGAAAAAAATGGGTCTATTCTCTTGAAGCTTCTCTAATATGTCATGAATAGTCATGAAATTATGTTCTACTGATGACAAGATGTCAGACACAATGTTGAAACAATGTGTATGACCACAAGATTGCGCAACTGAAAAATACATAAAATAAATATTACAAAAAGTTTTTAACTCAGTTCGGTGTGAAGTTCTTGAATCAAGTTTGGTTCTGCATCTACAATCCTAAGTTTTGATGATAACAAAGTATAAAGAACAATTTTATACACTAATAGTACTATCATTAAATGTGCAAAATCTTAAAGCAATGAAAGTAGACTCTGAACGAAGCAAACTCTGATCGAAGCATATTCTAAACTCTAAACAAAGCAGAATATGAGTATGAACAAAGTAGACTCTAAAGAAATCATAATCTAAATAAGGGCAAAGCTAAACAAAACAGATCCTGGACTCTGGAATAAGTAGATTTTAAACTCTGAGTAAAGCAGACTCTTGGCTCTATACAATCAAAGTTGTAATATGAAGAAATTTCCATCTAATAGTGTTCAGCAATTATAATTAAGACAACACCTCTACATAAAACAACCCATGCTCACTAGATATCTCAAGCCTTATTTTCACTAGATTCTGAAGTCTAAATCTACAAGGCTCTGAACTATGATCAAGCTTCAAATCATCTTAAATACGAAGCTAATGATTGAGAGAATAATGATTGAAAGGATATTCTAGGAGATAGTACATTTAAGCATAAAAATAAAATATTTTTTAAAATGGACAAATATGCTGGAAGTTCTTAAAGGATTGTACAACCTACTGATCTCCATGTTTTGCGGCTCAACCTTGCACCACTACTACAACTGTGATATTGATGAAGTTTCCATTTCCACTCACCAATAGTATTATTCATCATCTTCGAATTTCATCCTCCAATAGTACTATCTATTTAAAAAGGACAAGGAAATTTGAAAAACAAGACATTGTGTACAGTTGTGCAAAAAATAATTGTTGAGAAAATCTTTGTGTGAAACAAAAAGAAATAAAGAGAAATAAAAGAGAAATATCATTTCAACATTCACTACAGGTATAGCTTTACATTGTATATTCATTGTAAGTGTAAAGTCTGAAATTCAAATTACGTATTTGCTTGTTGAGAAGCATTATCATAGTAAACACGCAACCTTTGTATTTTAACTCTGATTGTATTCCTTGAGGGACTAAGTTTAGTTTGTAGCCTTGAGAAGTCATTGACAGTTTTTCTTTGAGAATATATTCATTGGGAGACTAGGTTTAGTTAGTAGCCTCGAGAAGTCATTGGCAATTGTTCTTTGACTTGTAATCTGATTGATTTGTAAATTAAGTCCTTATTGAGAAGGCGGTTTCACTCTGACGAGTGGACTAGATTAACTTAGTTAACAGTAAACCAATATAAAAATCCATGAGTATTTTTATCATTGATAAGTTTTTTTTGGATACACTATTTTTTTCATATGAAAAATATAACTTAAACCCCCCTCATTTCTTGTGTTTCTTGAACCTTCAATAGACAACAGTGCTCCGGTTCTAATATTGATTGTTTTGTGTAAAAACTTAATTGTGTCTGACAAAGATCCAGTCTTTTCTTTGTGAAACATAAGTATGACTTCTACTAGCAACAATGATGAAGATCATTATTCTGCTAAACCTTCAATCTTTGATAAAGAAAAGTTAGAGTACTGGAAGGATAAAATTAAAAGTTTCTTTCTTAGATATGATGCAAATATATGGGATATGGTAATGGATGGTTACACACATCTTATAGATTTAAATGGTGTAAAACTTGAAAGAAACAGGAAGGATGATCAGCAAAACAAAGATAACAAGAATCATCACAGATCTAAAACAATCTTGTTGAATGTTATTTCCTATACTTGGCAAAAGAAAATTACAAATAGACTCTATAAAGTCTATATTTGATTCCTTGAGGATGACCCATGAAGGAAATGAGCAAGTGAAGGAGATGAAGGCTCTAAGCTTGATCCTGAAATATGAAGCCTTCGAGATGGAAGAAGATGAAATTGTTGAGAACATGTTCTCAAGGTTGTAAACACTTGGTGCTTGCTTGAAAGTTTTAAACAAAGGCTACACCACCACATATCATGTAAAGAAAATCATCAAACGCTAGTCAAAGAAATGGAGGCCAATAGTGACAGCACTTAAAGTGTCAAAGAATCTGAACAACACAACTCTGAAGGAGCTTGTAAGCTCTCTAATAAGTAATAAGATCGAGCTAGAAGAGGATGAGCCCCGTGAGAAAGGGAAGTTTGTGGCTCTGAAGAGGTTAAAGGACTCCAAGTTGAAGAAGAAGATTAAGATGACGAGGACGAGTTGTCTCTACTTTCCTGAAGGTTCAATCGACTATGACAACAAGGGAAGAATAAGTCCAAAGGCCATAGAAGAACATGTGTACGCTTTGAATCAAACTCAGGGAAGAAAGTCTAGAGCTGACAAGAAGGTCATTTGCTACGAGTGCAAAGAGTCTATCCACTGCAAGAATGAGTGTCCCAAACTTAACAAAAAAAGCCCAAGCAGAATGTCTTCAAATAAAAGAAGAAGGTTCTAATGGCAATATGGGATGACTATGAATCTTCCGAAGATGACTCTGAAGAAGAGCAAGCTAACATGGGGCTTATATCTAGCACTGAAGCCTCTTAATCAGAATTAGAATCATATTTAGACACTAAAGACGTATTTTCTCACCTAAATCATTGTGAACTTGAATTATTTGTAGTTGAAATTCTCGAAAAGCACTAGAGACAGATTCATGTAGCTGATTCCGAAGCCAATAGTGAGCTGATAAAAGAAAATTCATTTTTTAAAGAAAAAATTAATAGTTTAGAAAAAGAAAAACACTACTCTTAGAAGCAAGAGTGAAAAACTAGAAAAGGAAATTCTTTTAGAAGCTCTCATGGACTCTGAGTATGTTTCTATGAAATGTGAAACATATTTTCAAAAATTTATAGCACAAAACATATATAGAAGCAAGATGGCTTATATGATATATGGAGTAAGTAGAAATGGGAGAAGATGTATTGGTTATGTTACACCAAGGAATGAGATGTTTGATCCTAAACCAAATGAGATGGTGATAAAACCAAAAGATCTGTATTCTCATTTTACTTATGGTCATACACATGATGCCTATTTTTCACAAAAATCATGGGCTAATAAAGCTTTTGGGAAAACTAACTATAAAGGACCCAAAAAGATGTGGATACCTAAAAAAAAATTGTTTACGTTGCAGATATCCTTTGCAACAAAGTTGAGACACCAATCATGGTACTTGGACTCTGGGTGCTCTCAACATATGACGGGAAAAAGGCATATGTTCCAAAAGCTGGAACTTAAGCCTAGAGGCTCTGTAGGCTTTGGAGGATATCAGAAAGGTAAGATTATCAATACAAGAACAATTAGTATTGGTTTTCTTCCCTCTATTTCTAATGTTTTATTAGTTTAAGGACTAATGCATAACCTCATATCCATAAGTCAATTAAGTGACAATAGTTATGACATTATGTTCAATCAAAAATATTGTATAGTTATTAGTCAAAAGGATAGATCTGTACTTTTCAGAGGCAAGAGGACAAACAATATTTATAAAATCAAAATTTCTGATTTAGAAAAGCAATGTGTTACATGCCTTATGTTAGTGAACGAAGAACAATGGACTTGACATAGACGGTTGGGGAATGTTAGCATGAGAAGAATCTCTAAGCTCAACAAGTTAAATTTAGTCATAGGCCTTCCAAATCTGAAGTTTGCTTTAGATTATCTTTGTGAGTCATGTCAGAAAGGCAAATTTTCTAAAACCTTGTTTAAAGCCAAAAATGTTGTTTCTACATCTAGGCCTCTAGAACTCTTGCATATTAATCTGTTTGGACCAGCCAAAATAGCTTCAGTAAATGGCAAGAAGGGGATGTGTTGATGTGCATAAGGTATATCCTTATGCACAGTGCATAAATACTCAAATATTGTTTATATTACTCAGAGCATTATATTTATTACTCAAAATAATATACAGATTACTCAAAATAGTATAAATATTACTCAGAACAATGAATATATTACTCAAAATAGTTAAAATTCGATATTACTCATAATGGTGTAAATATTACTCAGAATAGTGTACTCATTACTTACAATTAATAATTACTCATAATTAATAGATGTGTACAAATAATGCATATATTATTCATGGATTATGATATTATTACTCAGAACAATTTAAATCTTACTCGTACGAGACTTATGCATCGTGCATAAGGATATACCTTATGCACATCAACCTGACCCGGCAAAAAGTATGGACTAGTCATTGCAGATGACTACAATAGATGGATATGGGTAAAGTTCTTAAGACACAAGGATGAGTCACATTCTGTGTTTGCTATCTTCTGTTCTCAAGTGCAAAACGAAACTAGACATGTATCAAGTTAGGATACTCTGAATGCTCAAAAGGCTATAGAGTATATAACACTGAAACTAGAACTCTTGAAGAATTTAGTCATTTTAAGTTTAACGATAAGCTTAACTCTAAAAAGTCAAAGAAAGTTGAAAAGTTTGCATATTTGGAAATCACCTATTCAAACTCTAAAGACAAGGACTCTGAGGAAAACGATTCTAGTAGTGCTCAACAAGAATTTGATCAATCAGCACCAATAAATTATAGTGAATATTTTTATTAAATAATTATTTAAATAAAATGTTTATTTAATAAAAGTGTTATATTTATTTTTAAATATAAAATAAAGTATTTATTGGGATTATCATTGGTATAATTATTTAATTTGAATATTTATAACAATTATTTAATAATAAAGTCTTATGGAAATATTTTATTTAGTAAGAATGATTTATTTAATGGGATAACTTTGTAGAGGTCAATTGTAATTTGAGATATTTTAAAATGATTATTAAGGAATAATATGTTGCGGTAACATTTTATATAATATTTTAATTTAAATAATTATTTAATTAGAATAATATATTTCGTTAACGTTTATTTTATTATATTACTCTTAGAGAACGCATAACAAACTGGGATAATGATGTTGAGACCAACTGTAATTTTGAAATATATTTGTATTACTAATAATAATAGTAATAAAATAAGATTACCTAATAGTTTTAACGTTAACTTTGAGGGTGTGTAAGTAAGTAGGGGGTGAAAGGGTCAAATAGGATTAATTGGGACTATAAATACTTAACGTGAGGTTGAGGCTAGGGTCGAAAAAAATCTCAAAATTCTGAGAAGTGACACATCTGAGAGACTAAGAGAAGAATTTTGGGAAGGGGAGGGAGGAACATCAAGACCTTAAAGCGTCAACCAAAGGTAAGGGGGAGATTAGTTACTATATGATAGGTTTTAGGCAGCAGTATGATGAGGGTTCCCTTGCCCTCTATCAGTGCCAAGGTTTTCCTAAAAAACCTTTAATGTATTAATGCCCATTTTCCCTATATTTCATTTGATATGATTGATTGACTCTACATGTATGTTGTTGTTTTATATGTGTAATTTTTGACCCAATGGGTTTCCCTAACCCCTCAGGTACAATATATCGACCGATCCTTAAAAATGGTGGTGAAACTGCTATTATATGTAATTAATTTGATCTGATATGTTTGGTTGGCCAAAGAGTTTTCCCCTAACCCTTAAGATATTGGTTATAATATTGTATATAACTTGTTCTATATGCAATTTGTGAAATTGATAGTTTGATGCTCGATCGTTTGTAAAGATATGTGAACAAATGGAATTTTTCCTATTTGCCACTTTTGGCCGATCGATACTTCGATTTGTATTCAAATGGGATAATCCCATCTGGTTACTTTATTCCTCATTTTGATAAAGAAACATGGATCAATGTGTTTTGGTAATTGAGATTATTTCCCGGTAAAATTAGTGATAAAATAATTTTGATGATATTTTTTTCATAAAATAGTTTTAATTGGATTTTTTCAATAACATTGTAAAAACTATTTATGTTTCTCAGTTGGTTACTGTATTCCTCATTTTGAGGATGAAACAATGATCAATGTTTTTTGGTGAATTTGAGGGTATTTTATTAATATAAAATAATTCTAATTGGATTTTCCCAATAACACTATAAAACATATTTATGTTAGAATTGCTAATTTTTGCACGTTGGGATGGAAATTCGCATAATTGTACGGACGACATAGAAAAATTGGAAAAAGTCGAAAAAAGGTGAAAATTCGACGGACCGGCGGCAGCACGGTAGACGGTGGTCCCTGGAACATTTTTGTAATTTTGCCCAGTTTTTTATTTTGACTTTCGAGACCTTATCCTTGATGTTTTGGATAATTTTGGAGAAGAATATAACCTTATAACCTTATAACCTTATAAAAACCTTTTAAATTTTTATTCATATTTAACAATTCAAAAGCAATTAAATATGTTAAAACAACAACATTTTGGTGATGTAATCCTTTTTTGTGGCCTTTCGGGAGTGCCTTATAGTTCATATTTGGAACCTATTTTGGTGAATATTTATTTGAATAATTTTGGGTGTTTATTGGTGATAATTTAAGTCTTTAGTAATATTGTTATGCATACATGTTTTTGGAGTTAGGTGGGACTCCAGTCTATTCGGTGGCCTCAGATCTATTGGTGGGATCGTTGGTCTAGTTGAGAGACTAAGGGCATGTCTCAGATTCATTTGGTGGGGATCCTCGTTTCAGGGGAAGTACCAGAGATTGTGGAATTAAATCAGTAACACACCTCCGATTCCATAAAAACTTGGTACCACATGCATATAGAAGAATGAGTTAGTGCATATATAGAATTGCATAACATTAGTGAATGATGTTTGTTTATTTATGTATGTGTTTGTTATGTATGTGTTTATTTATGTATGTGTTTGTTTTGTATGCTGATGTTTGTTTTGTATGCATGTTTCTTTTCATTTCTGTTGCGAATTACAATATTATATGATTGATATTTGAGTTTGTGATAAATTAACATCCTATTTATTAATCTCTTTTATAAACAAAATATTTTGGGTCTTACAACAGACCCTTCCACTACTTCAAAGCCTTCTAAAGGTGCTACTGCTTCTAATTCCCTTCAAAGGCCGTTGTATGCTTAGGTCCTCCGACCCTTACACCATTGGTGGGTTCGGGACCACGCTATACCAGGGAATATTGGGTTCCTCCTTTTAAGGAAGATTGTTCATATTTGGCCAATCTATTTGGGTGTGCCTTAGAGGAAAAACTGGAAATTTTAACACGATATACTCGTCGCGCCTCTGCTACTTTAAGTGAGAGTATGATTCAGGTCACTTTTACTAGAACCTACAGTGAGTGTAAATTGTACCTGTTGTGAGTACAAACACATTTAACCTAGAACGAGAACACTACTAGAAAACACACATTTCACTTCAGACACGAAATGCATTTAACCTCAGATACAGAGGCGAGGTAACGAATGTCGTCATGAAAAGTAATGACTTGACACCTTGATTTTTAAAACCCTAGGAGTAAATTTATTTGCGCATGGGTTCGAACCCCATCATCTACACTTTTATTATTTACAAAACTAGTGCCTCATATATCTCGATTTATCAATCAAATTGAGGGGTATGTTAGATTTTTTTAAATTAAAACTCGTTGCATTGTTTACAAGAAAAATTCATAAAATAATTTATTTACAAACTACAATGTTTACCCAGAATATTACATTATTTATACGAAATATTAATATAAAAATTAATTTGTCAATGAAGATCATATGTTAGATCTTCAAATCCTTGATATTCTAGGCAAGATCATATGCTGGGTGTAAATTTATTTTCTATTGCTTTTCCTTGCATTTATTAATGATACAAAAAAAAGGTTAGATAAATAAATGATTTTCTGCTAAAATAAATATTTAAGAACACAAACCTTAAACTCAAATAATTTTATGCTCCTGCAATCCATTATAGAGAACTCTTCATTGCAAATACTCTTGCAAACCTTAAAGTGGAGGGTGTAGATAGTTTCACGCGCTTCGTGATGTTTCATTATCAATTTATGATATGTAGAATTCTTTTATAATGGAAGTTTTTTATATTTCATGCGGATCACTAATGGTAGTGTCTTGAGCGTTAATAGTCATGAAATGGACGACAAGGATTTGTTTAAGGACGACGATCAATATCCTCAATTATAATGCTAAATTATCCCCTCGATTTTGTTATAAACCAAGGTAAAACAACTTCTTTTTATACATTAAATTGTTTACAAAGAATATTAAAACACAATATTACAACAAATCTTTGGTGTAAGGAGTTATCTGTTCCAAACATTTGCAAATGTTATATGGCATGAATGCCTCAAACTTCTAAAGAAGATATACGTTTTAATCATTTGAAAATATTTTTTTGCATTTGCAATCCATCCCAAATAATGATGCGTATGAATTAGGATTAGAGTAGAATCTATTTAAGGAGTGCTTTTATTGTAAAATCTAATTATTTTATCCCTCAGTTATTAAGAAAAATGACGTGATAGATCATTTAGTTTACAACTAAATAATACAATAAAAAGAAATATTCCTGAATTGTTTTTCCCTCGGTTTTAAGAAAATATGAGGTAAGATGTGCTTTTATTTTTAAAATGTGGCGCGAATTGTAATCATATCACTAGAATAACAATGATCATCCATATTCAAAATGTAACGTATCTTCTAGATTTTCAAGGAGGCTTTTGAGCTATTTAAACAATATATCAATTTTCAATATCTCATTTCTAACTCTTCGTGTCTTCAAAGCTACTTTCAAAGTCTTTTCTTTTCTTCGAAAATAGATGCAAATCTATGTTTGTTATCAATGAAAAGTTTGTTGATTTGGATGATTTGAAAGACAAAGATTTTGATCTAAGGAAAACTATTTCCAAACAAAAGTTGAATGGTTACTTTGACATTTTTCATGGTCCCATCTACACTAATCTCGTTAAAGAGTTTTGGGTTACTACTCTACTCGTATAAGTCCTCCAGTCCTACTACTCTACTCGCATTTGCAAAAGTTTAATGCCAACTTCTATTGTCAAATCTCCGTCTAAGAGAGAAACTACTGAAAACATTTACTTGGGATGACAAACATCTCTTGTACTCCCTTACCCGCAGAGTCAAGGTTAATCTTCATCTTATCATTTTTAACTTCTTAAAGGAAATGATAATCATCTTTCGGGAGGAAATGACTTTCCTCATATCATATAGGAGAGTTCTTTTTGAACTTTTCTCTCACTTAGGGATAATTAATATGGATAATGTTGAAGTTGAATGGAGTCAAAAATTTGAATATGTGGAATAATTATCTGTTGTAATGTTTTTTTAATATCAATGAAATATTTTCTTTTCTATTTTTTCTTATTATTTTTTATTTATATAACAAATATTTAGAGAAATACTAATTAACAAAGAAAAACATGGAATCTGGAAAGACGCCAAGTGAGAAATCATTAAAAAAACTCTAAATGATTGAATAGGGATTCGAAGCGAGATACCTTATAGCTACATTTCCTTGGTATTCCAAAAAATCGAGATAAGAGGTTTATTATTTTTTATGAATAAAACATGACACTTAATTAAAGCTATGTTACCTCGGCTTTTGAGAAAACCGAGGAAAAATATTGTTTATTTTCGTTAAAAAAATCAAACATTGCTCTCCCAGAACCTATACTCTCGGTTTTTAGCAGGTTCGAGATGAAAACTTTGTCATAAAAAGTGTTATTTACAGTAGTGGAAGTTGATTTAACCTCGGTTACAGAGGCAAGGTAACTAATGACGTCATGATAACCTTGAACCCAAATGGTCATTGGTTCGATCCCTAGCAACAACTTTCTTGTATTTTTAAAACTAGTACAACATACCTCTCAGTTTATGACAAAAACTGAGGGGAAAGATAAATTCTTTTTTTAAAAATACAAATTTAATTGTTTACATATAATATTAATAAATTAATTTGTTTACAAACAATAATGTTTATACAAAATATTATATTGTTTACACTAAATATTAAAATAAAAATATATAACAAATATCGAATATGATTTATCGTCATCACTATCAATGAAGATCGGATGTTGGATCTTCGAATAATTGAATCTTGAAGAAGATCAAATGTTGGATCTTGCTTGCATTTATTTCTGATAAATAACAAAAATAAATGTTAGATAAATAAAATAAATATTTATTTATATGATTTTTTAAGAACGCAAACCTTGAACCCAAATATTTTTTTACTTTTGCAATTCATCATAGATAACTTTTTTCAGCTTCTTTAAGTTTCAAATTTTTCATGTCAAATGTTTCATTGTCAATTTTTGATATTCATAATACTTTTGAAATGGATGGCTTTTGGGTTTCACACGGGTCACTAATTGCAATGTCTTGAGCGCTGATACTCATTACATGGACGACAAATATTTGTTTAAGGATGGTGAAAAAACTCAATAAACACGCTTATATTTCCCCTCGGTTTTGACTCAAAATCTAGGTAAAATGTGTTTCTTTTTTATATAAAAATACAATGAAACAAGTTTCATCCCAATCGCCACATACCTCTCGGTTTCTGTTAAAAATCGAGGGGGAAAAGCTTCTTTTTTTTTAAAATTACATTGTTTACCCAGAATATTAAAATACATTATTTACAATAAGGCTCTGTTTGGTAAAAATAGCGGTTGATTGAAAAGCTAGCTGATAGCTGATAGCTTATGGCTGATGGCTGATGATTGATAGCTTATAGCTTATAGCTGATGATTGATGACTGATGACTTATAGCTGATAAGCTGATTGAAGTGTTTGGTATAATTAGCGGTTCAACTAGCTGATTAATTAAAATGACATAAAGGGCATTTAATATATAATTATTTTATTTTAAATTAAAATAAATTATAGAGGGTAAAAGTGGATTTTAGTTAAAGTAATAAGGGTAAAAATGGAAGAAAAAAATGATAAGCTATAAGCTAAAACGCTATTGGAAATAGCGTCTGAAAAATAAGCTATAAGCTAGTAAAATAAGCTATAAGCTCGTAATGAAAAGACCGTTACTAAACAAGTCTTTTATTGTTATATGAACTTATAAGCTATAAGCTATAAGACATAAGCTCAAAATGTGGCATGCCAAACATATTTTGACAAATCTTTGTTGTTATACACATTTTGTTGCATACCATTTGTGCGCTTTCGTTTTAAGTTCAGTAAATTGTAAGCATTCAATTTTTGATAAGTTATTTATTCCAACCATGAAATTTTTTCTACAGTTGCAATCCTTCTCAGAGATCTGTTTTAAGAATTCATTATCTTGAGCAAATATTTTCATAGAAAATGCTTTCACAAGAAAGAGAACATGATATATAGTGGTGGATGTAGAGAGTTTCTTGTGGATTGATATGTTGGCAATATCTTGAGTGTTGTTACTTTATGAATGTATGTGAGATATTGGATCGAACTCTAGTATTGTCGAAGGGTAGCTTCTTGGTTCGACAGTTCGACAGAGTTAAGCATGAAGTCGAAGGATTATTCACATGCTGGTGTCGAAGTGTGCATGTTGTAGTCGAAGATGGGTCTAGCATGCAGATGTCGAAGATGCTAGGGTTGTTAGCATGTTAAATTAGGTTTTAGTGTTTAAACCCTAATTTGTTAAGTTAGCTTGTTTATTAAGTTGGCTTGTGTAATGGGCCTTGCTGAAAAAGCCCATTAGTTAGTATGTTAGGTTTTATTATAAATAGCATACTAGTCTCTCATCATTGCTAAGCTGCAAATCCTAATTTAGGGTGAGAGAGGTTATTTGTTATTCTTGTAAACTTGTAATCTTGTTTTAAGAGAAAGTGAAAGAATAGCAGTTATAACCAATTCTTGTGTTCCTCTTCTTCCTTGTCCTTTATTCTTCCTTGTTTTATACTTTGTTCTTGGCATTGAATTCACAACAAATTGGTGCGGTGAGCGTGGAGAAGATGCCTTCAACAAAATATGAGATTGAAAAGTTCACCGGAGTGAATGATTTCGGTCTGTGGCACTTGAAGATGAAAGCTCTACTGGTTCAGCAGGGTTGTTTGGAAGCGTTGAAGGGAGAGGCAGTCATGAATGCAGAATTGACGGCAGCGGAGAAGACGAATATGATCGAGAAAGCACACAGCGCAATTTTGTTGAGCCTTGGTGATAAGGTTCTCCGGCAGGTATCAAAGGAGACGACGGCATCAGGGTTATGGGTGAAACTTGAAAGTTTGTATATGACCAAATCGCTGGTAAATCGACTCTACCTGAAGCAAGCTTTGTATTCATTCAAGATGATTGAAGACAAAGTATTGGCTGAGCAGTTGGATATGTTCAACAAGCTGATTCTTGATCTTGAAAATATTGATGTGAAGATCGATGATGAAGATCAAGCGCTGTTACTATTGTGTTCTTTGCCTCGATCACATGCTCACTTCAAAGAAACTCTCTTGTATGGAAGGGAGTCCTGACGTTTGAAGAAGTTCAATCAGCCTTGTACTTTAAGGACTTGAATGAACGAAAGGAGCATAAACCTTCGACTGTTGGCGAAGGTTTGGCCGTTAAAGGAAAACTCTTACGAAAGGATGGTAAGTTCGACAAGAAGAAAGGCAAAAGTCAGTTGAAGACTTACAGTGGCGAAGCATCTGGCATTCGATGCTACCATTGTAAGAAGGAGGGTCACACAAGAAAGGTGTGCCCTGAACGCTTGAAATATCATGGAGGTAAGGATAATGGCAACGCTGCCATTGTTCAAGATGATTTCGAATCATCTGATGTTCTTGTGGTTTCAAGCAGTGACTCTAAGAAGGAGTGGATTATGGATTCAGGTTGCACTTGGCACATGACTCCAAACAAAGACTTGTTCGAGGAATTATGTGATCAAGATGGTGGATCAGTATTGCTGGGAAACAACAAGGCTTGCAAGATTGCAGGTGTTGGATCTGTGAGATTCAAGCTCCATGATGATTCAATAAGGTTGTTGACTGAAGTCAGGTATGTTCCTGATTTGAAGAGAAATCTGCTTTCTCTTGGTGAATTCGACAAGAAAGGATATGTTTTCCAAGGAGAGAAAAGTATCCTAAGAGTCATGAAGGGTTCGAAGGAAGTTTTGAGAGGCGTGAAGAAACAAGGCTTGTATACCCTTGAGGCTGAAGTTGTAAGTGGTTCGACAAATGTTGCATCCACGAAACCTTTGTCGAAAACAGAAATCTGGCACATGAGATTGGGCCATGTCAGTGAAAGGGGTCTGGTCGAATTAGGGAAACAAAACCTGCTTGGTGGAGACAAAGTCGAAAAGCTGAAGTTTTGTGAACCCTGTGTACTTGGAAAATCTTGCAGAGTGAAGTTCAACAAAGGAAAACAAAGAACACATGGATCCCTTGATTACATCCATGCTGATCTTTGGGGGCCTGCAAGGTGTCCATCACATTCAGGAGCAAGGTATTTTCTATCCATAGTAGATGATTATTCCAGAAAATTATGGGTATTCATCCAGAAGACTAAGGATGAAACTTTTGAGAATTTCAAAAGTTGGAAGACTCTGGTTGAAAATCAGACTGGCAGAAAGGTCAAGAGGTTGAGAACCGACAATGGCCTTGAATTTTGCAATGAGGCATTCGACAGTTTTTGTGCTGCCTCTGGTATTGCAAGGCATAGAACTACTGCAGGTACTCCACAGCAAAATGGTTTGGCTGAAAGGTTTAATCGAACTATTTTGGAGAGAGTCAGATGCATGTTGACTAGTGCGGGGTTAACAAAGGTGTTCTGGGCTGAGGCTGTTTTGACAGCAACATATCTGATAAACAGATGTCCTTCGACAGCGTTAGATATGAAGACACCTGAAGAAGTTTGGTCGGGACATCCACCAGATCTCGACAAACTGAGAGTATTTGGCTGCGTAGCCTATGCTCACATTAGGCAAGACAAGGTCGAACCTAGAGCTCTGAAATGCATGTTCATGGGATACCCTGAAGGAGTCAAAGCTTATAGGCTATGGTGCCTAGAGCCAGGTCACAGGAGGTGTATCACCAGTCGAGATGTAGTTTTCAATGAAGCTGAAATGGCTTTTAAGAAAACTGATGATGTTGGTCGAAGTACAAAAACATCTGACGAAGAGCTGGAACAGGTAGAGATTCCTGTTGAGGTGGAGCATGTTGATGCTGAATTGCATATCCCAGATGAAGTCGAAGAAGAAGCAGAAGATGCTGAAGTTGAGGAAACTGACGATGACTACCTATTGTTGAGAGATAGGTCGAGAAGAGTCATCAAGCCTGAAATTCTGGACTCAGACACGCGATGTCGAACAGGATGTCACGACATTACTATCAGAATGCTTTTAAACAAATGAACAAGAAGTAAACAGAATAACAACACAAGAAAGTTGTTAACCCAGTTCGGTGCAATCACACCTACATCTGGGGGCTACCAAGCCAGGGAGGAAGTCCACTATAAGTAATATCAAATAAAGGTAATACAGATCAAGATTACTCCTTTCACTTAATATCTACCCAATGCAACTTCAATCTAAAACTACTTAGATTAGAGATCCTACTCACTCCCCCTCAATCACAGCAGTGATGAAAAACACTCTACGAATAACAAAAGAAGACACACTTCAAGGACACAACTTGATCTTGCTTAAAAGCTTTAATCAAGTACAATAGTACTCTTGCTTAAAAGCTTCGAGTACTTCTTACAACTCAAACCAAAACACCTAGACCAAGACAATCATCATGATGATTGTTTGGCTTACAAGAAGGCTAGAACGCAAAAACTTAAAACAAAGAACTCTTAAAGCTTCTCAATACAAAAACCCTAATCTGGTCTGCAGCTTCTTCGTAAAATATATAGCCTTCAGAAAACGCAGCAGCTGGGCCTTGGATCCAAATTAGTTTTAAACCTAATAAAACTAATTTCCATAAATCAAGGAACTAAAAATAATAACCATCAAATACGTCCTTGAATCAGATCAGAATCCAACATTTCCAAATAAAGCGCATAGGATCTTATCAGATCACATAACCATAAATAGTAACAGAAAAGAACGTAACAGCTGCGAATGTCATGACATCGGCCTTGACATCAGGTAAAGGCCTGCATAAGAAAAACTTCACAACAGTAGAATGCATGTCATGACACCAGATTTGACAAGATAGGAACACAATGAGTTTTACCAAAAATTACAGCCAATCAACAACATCTACAAACTCCCCCTTTGGCAAATTTTTGGCTAAAACACTAATTGATGTACCCAAACAGATATCAGAGCATACACAGCAGCCAACAACAGAAAAATAAATTCTGTAAGCAAACAACAGCCAGCTTGATTAATCACCAGAAATCCAGAAAACATCTATTTAATCAACTGTTACAGAATACCACTTGTCATTGTCAAGGAGAACCAGGAAACAACCAAAATATAAGAAAACAACAATACAACCATATCCATCAACCAAAAAGATCAACAACAAAAAAAAAAAAAAAACAAAACCACCAAAACAACCATTACTCCCCCTTTTTAGCCACAAAAGGAGCCAAACACAAACAGAATCAGAGCTAATCATCAGACCCATCACTGTCTTCATCACTAGAGCCACCAGTATTGTCATCACTTGAGCTACTAGTCTCTTCATCAGCATCACTACTCCCAGTATCCTCAGAGCCCTCTCTACCCTTAGCAGAAATGGTTTCTGGAACAGATCCACCAGTTGATTTTCTTGCATGCATCTTTCTTGGTAGACTACGAACAGGATCGGTAGCAGGAACAGTGTTCAATGGCACAACATTCAACACAACATCTTGATCACTCACCATATTTGGTGCCCTAGATCCTGATGCTGTTTCAGAGGGAGGAGACGATTTCTTTGAGGGAGAACTCTGAGACATGGTGAGAGAAAATGGAATGCTGGGGAAAGGTTTGTGAATGCAACGACACAGAGAGGTAGCGTGAGTGCTGAAGATAGGTTTTGGGGGAATGGAAACCGTTTGGACAAATTGTAAAAGAGGGGGAAAATACACTTTAATGTGTAATGATAGCAAATATTTGGAGAGAGAAATAATGTTGGCCCCACACCCGGTTAATTGCTATAATCCTTCACAAAGACAAATGCCTAGTTTACTTCTTAGATTTTCAAATTGATTTGCATCCAAGGCTTTTGTGAAAATGTCAGCCAGTTGAAGATTTGTAGCAACATGTTCCAAGGCAATTATTTTATCCTCAACAAGATCTCTAATGTAGTGGTGTCTAATATCAATGTGCTTGGTCCTGCTATGCTGAATGGGATTCTTTGAAATGTTAATGGCACTTAAGTTGTCACAATATAATGTCATGACATCTTGTGTGACATTGTATTTTGTTAACATTTGTTTCATCCAAACAAGCTGAGAGCAACTACTTCCTGCTGCAATGTATTCTGCCTCTGCAGTGGATAAAGACACACAATTTTGTTTCTTGCTGAACCATGAAATAAGATTATTCCCCAAGAAGAAACATCCTCCTGAAGTACTTTTTCTGTCATCAGTACTTCCAGCCCAATCTGCATCACAATATCCAGTGAGAATAGGTTCACACCCATGAGAGTAGAGCATTCCATACTCACAAGTACCATTCACATATTTCAGGATCCTCTTGACTTGGTTGATATGACTGATCTTTGGATCTGCTTGATACCTAGCACACATCCCAACAGCAAAAGCAATATCAGGTCTACTGGCTGTGAGATACAGCAGGCTTCCTATCATGCTTCTGTATAAACTTTGATCAACACTAGTTCCCTTTTCATCTTTGGACAATTTTAAGTGAGTAGGAGCTGGTGTTCTTTTGTGAGTAGCATTTTCCATTCCAAACTTTTTGACAATGTTTTTAGCATACTTACTCTGAGAGAGAAAGATTGAGTCTTCCATCTGTTTAACTTGCAGCCCAAGAAAATAAGTTAATTCTCCAACTAGGCTCATTTCAAATTCTGATTGCATCTGATCAACAAAATGTCTAGTCATCTTGTCTGACATCCCACCAAACACAATATCATCCACATAGATTTGAGCAATCAGGATCTTTCCTCCTTCATCTTTAACAAAAAGAGTTTTATCTATCCATCCTTTCCTGTACCCATTACTAGTAAGAAACTCAGTTAGTCTCTCATACCAAGCTCTAGGGGCTTGTTTCAGGCCATAAAGAGCTTTTCTTAGTTTGTACACATAGTCAGGATGGTTTGGATTAGCAAAACCTTTAGGTTGCTCCACATAAACTTCCTCACTCAAGTATCCATTCAAGAAAGCACTCTTCATATCCATCTGGTATAGTTTGAATTTTAGAATACAAGCAACTCCTAGCAGTAATCTAATTGACTCAAGTCTAGCAACAGGAGCAAAGGTTTCATCAAAGTCAATTCCTTCAACTTGAGTGTATCCTTGAGCAACTAGCCTTGCTTTGTTTCTGATAACAGTTCCCAGTTCATCTGACTTGTTCTTGTAAACCCATTTTGTTCCAATGACATTAGTACCTTTAGGTCTTGGTACCAGCTCCCATACTTCATTCCTTTCAAACTGGCCTAGATCTTCCTGCATGGCATTAATCCAGAACTCATCTGTTAATGCTTCCTTAACATTCTTAGGTTCAATTTTTGACACAAAACAAGAGTTTGAAGCTAGTTCTCTTGACCTTGTAGTAACTCCACTGTTGAGATCTCCTATAATAAGTTCACTAGGATGATCTTTTTGAACTCTTATAGATGGACTCTTGTTAGGAGGTTCAGTCTCAGACTCTGTGATAGTAGGACTGCAATCATCTTCTCTTGTAGATCCTTCAGCTGTAATATCCCAGAATGTTCCGACATCTTCTGTGACATCTGCTTGATTGTGGACATCATTAACCACAACATTTATGGACTCCATTATTACTCTGGTTCTTGAGTTGAACACTCTATAGGCTCTACTGTTTGTAGAGTAGCCTAGAAAGATCCCTTCATCACTCTTGGAATCCATCTTCCTTCTGTGATCTCTATCAGCAAGAATGTAACACTTACTACCAAACACATGGAAGTATTTGACAGTGGGTTTTCTTCCCTTCCAGATCTCATATAGGGTGGTAGAGGTTCCTTTTCTTAAGGTAACTCTATTATGGACATAACAAGCAGTATTCATGGCTTCAGCCCAGAAGTAGATAGGAAGATTCTTAGCATGGATCATAGCTCTGGCTGATTCTTGAATGGTTCTATTTTTTCTTTCAACAACCCCATTTTGCTGTGGAGTAATAGGGGATGAAAATTCATGATGTATTCCTTCAGAGGAGCAGAAATCAGCAAACTTTTGATTCTCAAATTCCTTTCCATGATCACTTCTAATTCTCACAACACCATTTTCTTTTTCTCTTTGAACTCTTTGACACAGGTCCTTGAAAACATCAAACACATCTGACTTTTCTCTGATGAAGTTTACCCAAGTGTATCTGGAGTAGTCATCCACAACCACATAAGCATATTTCTTTCCTCCAAGACTTTCCATTTGCATTGGTCCCATCAAGTCCATATGGAGCAGTTCAAGAACTCTGGAAGTTGTCAGATGTGTAACCTTTGGATGTGACATCCTGGTTTGTTTTCCTACCTGACATTCACCACATATTCTTCCTTCATCAATTTGTAGCTTAGGAATTCCTCTCACAGCTTCCAGAGAAATAATCCTTTTCATACCTCTTAGATGAAGGTGGCCAAGTTTTTGGTGCCACAACTTTGCTTCTTCTTCTTTAGAACATACACTTGAGTAGCTGGATTCATGGGACACCCACAAGTAGCAGTTATCTTTGGATCTGAATCCCCTCATTACTACTTCCTTTTCTTCATTAGTAACCACACACTCAGCTTTAGTGAAGTTGACTTGGTATCCTTGGTCACAGAGTTGACTGATGCTTATGAGGTTAGCAGTCAGGCCCTTGACCAACAAAACACCTTCTAAATTTGGCACTCCTGAACAGTCTAGTTTTCCAACTCCTTTGATTTCTCCTTTAGCTCCATCACCAAAGGTTACATAGCTAGTAGAGTGATTCTTGATATCAACAAGCAGATTCTTGATTCCAGTCATGTGTCTGGAACATCCACTGTCAAAATACCAATCTTCTTTGGCTGAAACTCTAAGAGATGTATGGGCTATTAAAGCCATATTTTTAGGTTTCCATTGTTGCTTCTGGATGGGCATGATCTGCTTAGGTTTGTAGTAAGGAGCTTGATCTGGGTATCCATATAATCTGAAGCAAAAGGGCTTAATGTGTCCAAATCTTCCACAGTAATGACATCTCCATCTTTGAAACTTTCTCTTCATTTTACTTTTGTCTTGATGTTGAGTCACATGTTTTGACATTGGTTTCAACATCTCAGTTTCAGGTTTAGCTCTGCTACTATCTTGGGAATGTTTCTTTGCACCAACAAATCCTATACCAGACATATCTCCTGAACTTTTTCCAATCTGCAAAATCTCCTCCAACATATCCGAGCCACTGTTCAACATTTTTACAGATTTTGACATCTGATCAAGTTTGGATTGTAACATGATAATTTCACTGTTTAGTTCAGATATAGTTTTACTAAGTCCTTTGTTATCAGCCTCCAACTGAACTATGTATTTCTTCTGCTTTTCACCTTGTTGACAAACTTCAGCACTTCTGATACACAGCTTTCTGTAGGAGGCTGCCAGTTCTTCAAAGGTTAGCTCATCTTCACTAGAGTCTTCATCAGAATTACAAACCCCAGTAAGGGCTGTGACATGTTTGGCTGATTCTTCTTCAAAGTCACTCTCAGAATCTTCATCAGACCAGGAGACTGACAATCCTTTCTTTTGTTTCTTGAGATAAGTAGGACATTCAGCTCTAATATGTCCATACCCTTCACATCCATGACATTGAATCCCTTTGCTGTGATTGTACTTTTCTTCTGGTTTTGCTCTTCTGCCAGAGTCATAAGATCTACTGGTGTCAGATGAGATGTTCTTGGCATTAGGTCTTGGCTTCTGATCCATTCTTCTCATTATTTTGTTGAATTGTTTACCAAGCATAGCTATAGATTCAGATAGATTCTCTTCTCTACTTTCCTCTGCTTCTTCTTGAGAGTTGGACACAAAAGCTATGCTTTTGTTTTTCTTTTCAGAATTGTCACTGATCCCCATCTCAAAGGTTTGAAGAGATCCAATTAACTCTTCTACCTTCATTTTGCTGATGTCTTGTGCCTCTTCTATAGCTGTAACTTTCATATCAAATCTCTTAGGTAGGGATCTAAGGATTTTTCTCACCAGCTTTTCATCAGACATTTTCTCTCCCAAAGCTCCTGAGGTATTAGCAATATTAAGTATATTCATATGAAAATCCTGAATACTTTCATCATCTCTCATCCTTAGATTTTCAAACTTCGTAGTTAGCAGTTGAAGTCTTGACATCTTCACTTTGGAGGTGCCCTCATGAGTAGTCTTGAGGGTATCCCAGACATCTTTGGCTAGTTCACAATGATGTACTAGTCTGAATATATTCCTGTCAATTCCATTGAATAAAGCATTTAAAGCTTTAGAGTTGCCAAGCGCCAATGCCTCCTCATCTTTGTCCCATTCTTCCTCTGGTTTAAGAGTTTTCTTGCCATCTTTATCAGTAATGACAGGATGTTCCCATCCTTTGTTTACAGCTCTCCATGCTTTACTATCCACGGATTTCAGAAAAGCCACCATGCGAGGTTTCCAATAATCATAATTGGAACCATCCAGAATGGGTGGTCTAATCACAAATCCACCACCTTCTTTGTCCATAGTACCAGAAAATACTGTCCCTAGATCTCACCCAGTAAAAACAGGCAGGGTGCCTGCTCTGATGCCAATTGAAATTATGGACTCAGACACGCGATGTCGAACAGGATGTCACGACATTACTATCTGAATGCTTTTAAACAAATGAACAAGAAGTAAACAGAATAACAACACAAGAAAGTTGTTAACCCAGTTCGGTGCAATCACACCTACATCTGGGGGCTACCAAGCCAGGGAGGAAGTCCACTATAAGTAATATCAAATAAAGGTAATACAGATCAAGATTACTCCTTTCACTTAATATCTACCCAATGCAACTTCAATCTAAAACTACTTAGATCAGAGATCCTACTCACTCCCCCTCAATCACAGCAGTGATGAAAAACACTCTACGAATAACAAAAGAAGACACACTTCAAGCACACAACTTGATCTTGCTTAAAAGCTTTAATCAAGTACAATAGTACTCTTGCTTAAAAGCTTCGAGTACTTCTTACAACTCAAACCAAAACACCTAGACCAAGACAATCATCATGATGATTGTTTGGCTTACAAGAAGGCTAGAACGCAAAAACTTAAAACAAAGAACTCTTAAAGCTTCTCAATACAAAAACCCTAATCTGGTCTGCAGCTTCTTCGTAAAATATATAGCCTTCAGAAAACGCAGCAGCTGGGCCTTGGATCCAAATTAGTTTTAAACCTAATAAAACTAATTTCCATAAATCAAGGAACTAAAAATAATAACCATCAAAGAAGTCCTTGAATCAGATCAGAATCCAACATTTCCAAATAAAGCGCATAGGATCTTATCAGATCACATAACCATAAATAGTAACAGAAAAGAACGTAACAGCTGCGAATGTCATGACATCGGCTTTGACATCAGGTAAAGGCCTGCATAAGAAAAACTTCACAACAGTAGAATGCATGTCATGACACCAGATTTGACAAGATAGAAACACAATGAGTTTTACCAAAAATTATAGCCAATCAGCAACATCTACAAAGCCACCTCAGAGACTTGGATATGCAGATCTTATAGCTTATGCCTTAATCTCTGCAAGTGAGGTTCTAGACGAAGAACCTAGAGACTATAAGGAAGTTATGAGGAGTCGAAATAAGACTAAATGGCTGAAGGCCATGGATGATGAGATAAAATCTCTTCATGATAATCATACCTGGGAACTGATCAAGAAACCTGCTGGGGCAAGGTTAGTTAGCTATAAATGGATTTTCAAAGTTAAGGAAGGAATTGAAGGAGTGACGTCGAAAAGATACAAGGCAAGGTTAGTTGCAAGGGGTTTCACTCAGAAAGAAGGTGTCGACTTTAATGATGTGTTTTCTTCTGTTGTGAAGCATAGGTCCATTCGAATGTTGCTTGCCATGGTGGCACAGTTCGATCTTGAACTGGAATAGATGGATGTGAAGACTGCGTTCTTGTATGGTGATTTAGATGAAACGATCCTGATGAGGCAACCTGAAGGGTATGTCGAAAAGGGGAAGGAAGATTATGTGTGCAAGTTAAAGAGATCTTTGTATGGGCTGAAACAATCTCCTCGACAGTGGAATAGGAGATTCGACAAGTTCATGGCACGCATAAGTTTCATTAGAAGTCAGTTCGACCACTGTGTTTACTTCAGATTTCGATCTGGTAATTCATTTGTTATTTTGTTGCTTTATGTGGATGATATTCTCATAGCAAGCAACAATGTTGAAGATGTGACGAGGGTGAAGGCTGAACTCAATAAGGAGTTCGATATGAAGGATCTGGGAGCTGCTTCCAGAATTCTTGGAATTGACATTCGAAGAGATAGAAAGAAGTCTAAGTTATGTTTATCTCAAGAGGCATACCTACGGAAGATTCTTGAAAAGTTTGGTATGTCAAATTCGAAGCCAGTTGTGACTCCAACAAACCCTCAATTCAAGCTGAGTATTGATCAGTGTCCCAGTACTGATGTCGAAAGAGCCTATATGAATAGCATTCCGTATGCTAATATAGTTGGTTCTTTGATGTATGCTATGGTTTGTACTAGACCCGACATAGCTTACGCAGTCAGTCTTGTAAGCAGGTACATGGCGAATCCTGGAAAGGCTCACTGGCAAGCATTGAAGTGGATTTTAAGGTACATAAATGGGTCTCTGAATAGAGTCCTAATTTATGGTGGAGCCTTGGGTGAAGATAGTAAAGCAGTAATAGAAGGATATGTCGACTCTGATTATGCAGGTTGTATGGATTCCAGAAAATCTATTTCTGGATATGTTTTCACTATGTTTGGCACTGCAATTAGTTGGAAAGCAACACTTCAGAAGGTTGTTGCTCTATCAACCACTGAAGCGGAGTATATTGCCCTAACTGAAGCTGTGAAAGAAGCATTGTGGCTTGAAGGTTTTGCGAAGGAGCTGAAACTTCAAGGTCGAGGTATCACTGTTAAATGTGATAGTCAAAGTGCAATACACCTGTCGAAGAATTCAGCCTATCATGAGCGAACTAAGCACATTGATGTGAGGATGCATTTCGTCAGAGGAGTAATCGAGCGTGGAGAAGTCCAAGTGCTGAAGGTTTCGACTGAAGACAATGCTACTGATATGATCACCAAGACATTGCCGAGTTGCAAGTTTTTCCACTGTATGCAGTTGATAAAGCTGCATGAAGAAAGCTAGTTTGTTCCTTGACGTTGTAGAGTTAGGTCCAAGGTGGAGATTTGTGAGATATTGGATCGAACTCTAGTATTGTCGAAGGGTAGCTTCTTGGTTCGACAGTTCGACAGAGTTAAGCATGAAGTCGAAGGATTGTTCACATGCTGGTGTCGAAGTGTGCATGTTGTAGTCGAAGATGGGTCTAGCATGCAGATGTCGAAGATGCTAGGGTTGTTAGCATGTTAAATTAGGTTTTAGTGTTTAAACCCTAATTTGTTAAGTTAGCTTGTTTATTAAGTTGGCTTGTGTAATGGGCCTTGCTGAAAAAGCCCATTAGTTAGTATGTTAGGTTTTATTATAAATAGCATACTAGTCTCTCATCATTGCTAAGCTGCAAATCCTAATTTAGGGTGAGAGAGGTTATTTGTTATTCTTGTAAACTTGTAATCTTGTTTTAAGAGAAAGTGAAAGAATAGCAGTTATAACCAATTCTTGTGTTCCTCTTCTTCCTTGTCCTTTATTCTTCCTTGTTTTATACTTTGTTCTTGGCATTGAATTCACAACAATGTAAGACATAAATTCGTTGTTGTAGCTGAGTAACTGAACCCCTATGTTAGTTTTTAAAACCCATGGAAACAATTTTTTCTTTTTTAATTAAAAAATAAAATAAAATAAGGATTCTCTCCTCAGTTCTATCAAAAAACCATCACTTGATAAAAAATGGTGAATGATAAAAAATTAAAAGTAACACGTTTTGTTTCTTTTTCAATTTTTAACCATTCACTATTTTTTTGTGCTACAATTGCTTGTTATTTAACGTGTTTACGAATAAATTTCTCAATATTGTGAACCGATGAAAGCAATAAATTATGGAGTGTTTTCTTTGACTGACAACGTATAAAAGTTATTCCCAAAAATAAACAACAACATCAACAGTGTTATGTGAGATAAATTGCAATGGCAGAAAAAAAATATTATGTTCAAGATAGAAGAACAACATACAACAGTAAACATTGAAGATTTTTTTTGTCTTGCAATCTATCCCAAAGAATGATGCATACGAATTTGAAGCGAGTATGTATAAGTTAGATTTAGAGTAAAACTTTATTAACGAGTGTTTTGATAATAAAATCTGATTATCTAATCTCCCGGTTATTACAAAAAGAATGAATATTTTATTTAATTTACAAATAAAAAATAAAATAAAAAGAAAGACACTACTTTTAAAGAAATAAAAACATAAACTGCATTTTGTTGGGATTCGAAGCATGTCTTAAATTATTTTCCCCTCGATTATATTCAGAAATAGAGAGATTAGATATTATTTATTTTTTCAAAAATAAAATATGGCACGTTTTGACATTATATCTCATTTTTTTTTTGGATTAAACAAATATTTTTTCATAAAATATTTGTAGTAATGATGCTTGTGTTATGAAACTCAAAAGGATTTGAGTGACTTAACTTGACTACCTACCTAGGCATTTATAGACATGATCATCTGATAAAGAAGCGAACGGGGAGAACAATCTTTATGTCTACATAACTGTCTATATGTCTCTAAATATTGGCCCCTTCTTAAAATGAGAGTCATCAATTTATGACAGAAGTGGAATCAACCCAACAAATACTAGAATTATCCTATGAAAAAATCTCGTTCAACTTACTTAAGACGTGGCTTGACATTTTCTTTCAAAAGACACAAAATATGAAAGATGAAGGTCGGACTCAATCATATCTGCCACATGATATTGCATCTTGCTAACCAAATATCCATTATATTAGAAAATTTCTTCACCCACCTCCCAACCTTCTTGCCCACCCCTGGTGAATTTACCACAATACCCCTTGTTTCGGAAGTTCATTTCCGAAACTGTACTTTTTTTCTTAAAAAAGGTGTTTTCGGAAATGAATCTCCGAAAACGTGTTTTTTTAATATAAAATATTGATTTCGGAGATGCATCTCCGAAATAAAGTTACTTTTTCAGAAAATGTGGTGTTTCGGAAGTTCATCTCCGAACGCACCCCCCTTGGGGAATTCGGAAATGAACTTCCGAAAATATGTCTGGACAGAAGAAAATGAAAAACAACAATTCGCTTTATTTAATCGGGTGAAGATTACAACGATAATATTACATATAATTAAAGTTACATATTGTTGATCACAGGTAGGTGGGGATGAGTCAACATTTTGATAACATCGTCCGCCGATCTTTGAAGTTTCGTGTCCAACTCGATCGGGCCTTTCGAAGAAAATCGGTCGAACGTTGTCCACAAAACCGCCAAATCTTCGTCGTTCTTGATCTCAAAAGGTGTGAACTTAATGCCTCCCTCGTCGTTAAGCGATGGCGAGCGGTACTCGAGCTTGACAACCTTTCGATTCTCGGGATAGTGCAAAAGCGTGTTGAGCGACGGTATCAACTCCGCAAACGACGTGTCGCGCGAGAAGCGAAATTGGAACGGCATCGGGTAGCCGGTTTCAAAGTAGACGAATGCTAGGTGGGGGTAGGTTTGTGTCATTTGTGTTTTGTGGTGTGGAGAGGATGAAGAAGAGTGTGTATTTATAGACTTATTGGAGCATTGATGGCCTAACAAACCTTCTCCTGCCTCAGGGGACATTTCGGAAATGAACTTCCGAAAATAGGAGGCAGACTAGCATATTTCGGAAGTTCATTTCCGAATTATGCAGAAACAGACATAAATTTTGCATTTTGTTGATTGCTTAGTGTGTTGTCTAAATTGAACATATGGAATTGACATTAACCATAAATTAGACAAGCAAGTCATAAAACATAATTATATTATAAATGTATTGAATCGGTCCGATTTTACATGATAAACAACAATACATACAAAAAACGATCCGGAACAAACTAAAATTCACCGAACCAATCGGTGGATCCTAAGTCCAAAATAGGCTCATTCTTCGACCGCTCTCTATTTTGCTCGCGCTCTTTGCTCATCATTTCTTCAAACTCCGCCATCCTCGAAACGAACGGATCCGGCCAAGTCTCCGCCTCATTTGAACGATGTGCCGTCCATTGACAAGAAGTAGCCGATATAGGACAACCCGGTTTCAAAAACACTTGAACGAAGTGCCGCGATCGTAGATACCCGATGCATATGATTCGGCCCGACGCGTCCAACGGCGGTCGACTATGAAGTGGAAAGAAAGTCTCACTTAGTCCAAACCTCGTCAAATCGATACACACCATATCATACGCACTTGCTATGAGATGACCCATATCGGGGAATGACATTCACTTCGAGACCGGAGCGATACCGGTAAGTGGTGGAACAAGTGCATCATGAATTTTTGCAAACTTTTCTTGATTTTCATATAGTCGGCCGTAGATGTCCCGATACGAAGTCAACTCCGCAATGAGTTCCCGTCGGACTAAAGTGTGATTATTTTCCCCTTTACCGAGCAAACCCGCAATGGCCCGATATCCACAATTGCCGTCTCCTCCAACATCAACGATGTTATCGATATATTTGTGCATAAAAAGTGGCATCTCATCAATGTAGACAATGGGTGATTTTTTTATCGGCGGTGTGCGAGGTGGCTTCGAAATACGGGCACCTTTGTTACCACTACCCTTGGACTTAGGTGTCTCATGAATTTCCGGTAACGATGCATCAACATGTTCAAAGTAGGAAGGAGATCGTTTTGTTGATGTGTCATCTTGTGTAATTTTGGACTTTTTCGGTGCACCTTTAGTCTTAACCGGTTGAGATGGCGGTTTCAAATCGGTGGTCTCCGGAAATACGATCTTTCGCAATTGTTCTTTTATATGCATTTTTTTTGTGTCGTCCGCTTTAGCAAACTTCTCCAATATCACTTCCAACTCGTCGGAGATGGTGATTTTGGAGTCATTTTCTTTCGGCGGGTCAAAATCATCAAAACGAAGTTTCTTCCAATGGTCGGCTACCTCATCCATGCGTATGGGTGAATTCAAATTCTTTTTTTTTGCAAGTATACAAGCACATGGTAGGCCGTATGTCTTTCTAATCGTGCACCCACATAATGAACTATCCGGCCCCGTCGTCTCCGACCGCTTAGCTTCATGAAACAAAAAATTCAAACCCGTTCGAGATATGTTGTAAATCAATTGGGAGAATAGAATTTGCCTTTTAAACCGGTGTTCCATAACCGTCTTGCTCCGACCGAACGATGTTTGAATTTCATTGTGTTGATTTTCAAGCATTTGGTTCACGGTGTCCCATCCCCGACACAAATCTCCCTTGCTATCACCCAACCACCTCTTGAAGACCGCATGTGCGGATTCAACTCGGTTAGTCGTGGTGCAACCAAGATGTCTAACTCGATTTGTCCAAGCGCACACGACTTTTTCTCTAACTTTGTCAAGAATGGTGGATTCGACATAATGACAAAAAGTCTTAAGGGAACCACACAATGACCTAAAGTGTACCAATTTCTCGGTATACACATCTTCGGAGTAGGCATCCAAAATTTCCCTCCATGCCGCCATTATCCTATCAACCACAACACCGGCTTTAACAACTTTACCGTTTTCATCCGGCCTATCTTTTGTCCCAACCGCGGGTTTCAACTTGCTTCTCACGTTGCAAGTTATGTGATACCGGCAAAGTAAAGCGGTAGATGTCGGGAAGACGGTATCGACCGCATTCATCAAAGCATTGTCCCGGTCGGTGACAATGACGTTTGGCATAACCGCTTGATCAACTAACAAAGACTTGCAAATTCCCAAGGCCCACGTAAAGTTGTCTTCTTTTTCACACTCCAAAAAAGCAAACCCCACCGAATAAGTCTTGTCCGTCGAGGTCACACCGACGATCTCTAGAAGAGGAAGCCTATACTTGTTTGTCTTGTACGTCGAATCCATGACTAGAACGGTTGGAAATGTGTTGAACAATTTGATACTTTTGGGATGAGTCCAAAAAATATCACGCACGGTAACTTTGTCCTCGGAGGTTCGGAAGCTTGAAACATAATTGTTATCGCCTAGAAGTTTCAAAAGTTGTTGCATTTCCGGCCGAGGGCCCATATTCAAAACCTTGAGATTGTGCCGTTCATTGTAAACTTGCTTGATATTTGAAACGCTATCCGGTTTCTTACGCTTCAAATCGGCAAGTATGTTGCGAGGCGCCACTTTGACTATCGTTAGGTCCGATATCACATTTCTCTCTTCGCGAGACAAACGACACGCCATTGGATGCCCGTGTAACTTGACATCCAAGGCATGATTATGCATTCCACAAATTACGGTTAACCGCCACAAATCATCAACCCTCCGAGTAGCACGCAACTTAAAGGGACACCCGCACTTTCTCGACCCCGTGTCCTCGTGTTTTAGCACCCGGTTTGATTGTACATAACTACCACCCCGTTTGCAATTCATAACAACGAAAGCTTTCCGCCTACTATTTCCGTTGTCCGACCTTAAAATAACAATTGCAAATTCATTTTTGTTAGCTTCCTTCCGAACCCAATCAAGCAATTGTTCGCGACACGGGAAGCTCCGATCAATTGTAAAATGTTGCCGAACATCGACCGCATTGATCATAGGAGTAACGTCAATAACCGGATCGTTATTATCGTTGACAATTTCTGGAACTAATACTCCATCGTCTTGCACAATGTTGTCCGGATGCACCATACCTAACAAATGAATAAATTATCAAAAGTTGGCCAAAACTGTTTTTTTTTTACTGCCAGGCCTATTCTCGGAAGTTCATTTCCGAAATATGTTAGGTAACATATTTCGGAAATGAACTTCCGAATTATATCAGTGTTCAGCAGAATTTTGTTGAATCAATGTAGTGAAATAGGGAATGAAATAAGTGATGTTTACCTGAAATTGTAGCTTTCTATGCTCCCTTTAACGTGATCAACGGTTTGAAACTTGATTTTAGGACGAAAAATGGATGGAGATTGATTGGGTTTTGGAAAAGTGTTGGAGAAAAATGATGAAATAGTGAAGGAGGGAAATTTGTATATGCAGAAATATTTTCGGAAATGAACTTCCGAAAATATTAACGGTTTTGACATTTTCGGAGGTTCATTTCCGAAGACAAAAAAAATTCAAAAAAAAAAAGCGCTTCGGAAGTTCATTTCCGAAGCAGGGGTAGTTTTGGTTTTTCGCTGGGGGTGACCCCCATAGGGAGGTGGCTAAAGAAAAATTCTTATATTATTTAAGAATGAGAGAGATGATGGATGAAACGCTTTAAACTTCACCAAAGATATCTAAGTCCAAATATCATGAGTTTGGACTACATGGTCCAATATATATTTAATCTAAACATAAAAAAAAAATTAGTGCTCAATAAATTAGAGTTGTTATAATCATTACTCTAGTGTTTTTGTAAATTAAGTACACTTTTTATCTTAGTTCATAGAATTCAATCGATAATTATAAACACGTTGATTTGAAAAAATGTTGAATTGTAGTTACTATTTTATTTTATTAGATAGAAAACGTACCTTTTACAAAAGGGGAAGGATTTGTCAATCGTACGACACAGCTAACCAATAGGAGAACACCAACCCATTGTGAAACTCCAGTAGATAACGATTGCCAGCCTGTTTTTTAATGCAAAGCCAAAGCCATCTCTCACAATCAGCAGAATATAACGCCACGTATCAATATGTGCCCTAGTTCGCCGAATTTGGCAACAAGAAAAGAAGTACCAAAAGTAAACCATATATTATTATGTTGTGGCCATTACCTCTTTAGTCGTCGTGGTGGGGTAATGCCTCATACCTTGATATTTTAGGTTGGTGTTCGATAATCCCGGCGATCGAGATCTGTGGGTCCCGTTTGCATTAAACAGAGAGAACAGATGGAGTGATCACAGCCATTGATTTCTCTTGTAGCTTCTTATTGGCTCCTACTTTTGGTTTGTACTTGTAGCAATGCCTGGCGGATGGGACGGATAAGGGATGGCGTGGTGTGATATGCTGGTTAATCAAACAACGACGCTGGGATTACATTGGATAGCTTCGATGAAGGGTGGCAAATGGACATGCCCGCACCGTTTAGGTCTGCCTTACAAAATTCCGAAATAAATAGGGTGAGGCGGGCATATTTGATAATGTGGGTCTAAAATTTTGTCGGCCCTGCAAAAAAGTGAGGACGAGGGGGGTAAAGTCCACGGGCATTAGAAATTTTAGGCTTTAAAATAGTAAAATTATATGAAAAAGCTCATGCTCGCAAAAGTCCGTAAAAAATGGGGCGGGACTGACACATTAAAGAGAACAAGCCTAAAACTTTGTCCAACCTCACAAAAAAGTGCAAATAAAATAGACTTTTTCCGCGGGTTAGATCCGTTTTACCACCCCCTAGATGCGATTAGGTTTTGAGTGGATGAATTATGGATTTCTATCTTTTACATTTAAATTTTTTATAATAGGTCATTTTTAATTAATAGTCTTTTTGTAGCCAAAAATAAATTAAAAATTAAGATTCTTGCTAACAAATATTAGTAGGTCACACAACTTTTAATACAAAAATTATTTATTTGAAAAAAAGTTAACTTTTAATTTTCAAAGCATTTAATATACCACATTTCAATAAAAAAAATATTATTTTAAATTTATTAAATAATATTCTTAGACATTATGTAACATTTTCCTTAAAAATAATATTAAAATATAAATGTTAATAAAAGATAGGAATTATAAAATTTTCGTTAGATAGAAAAAAATATATAAAAAAGAATTATAATAAACAGCTAAAAAGTATTATAACAAATCATAAATGTTAGATGGTAATATACGAGGTTAAAGGTATGCACTGACAGTGTAAAATCATTTAATTGGAATTCATCAATCAGCCACGCCACATATCTTTTTTAAAATAATAGTGTGACTTGTCACTTAACATAGTCATGATTGGTGGACAGTGTAAAATTATTTTACACTGTCGGTGTATATCTTTTTTTCTTGTAATATATTACACGTACTAATATGTGATATTATATAATGTAAAATACTATTTAATTTTTTTTCTCTCAAATTTATGATGCATTAATAGAGAGTATCGTGAGTTTGTCAATCAAGAAACAAAAATGTTTAACTAAATGTGTTTTCATATATAAATCAACAATTTGCAAAGAGGAAGAGACAAATAATCAACAATTTGCAAAGAGGGAGAGACAAATAGTGGTAGAGTAATTGTTCGATGAATATGATAATGAATAGAGTGACAATCAATTTCAATGTGCTTGGTATGTTCATAAGATACTGTGTTGTGGCAATTTGAATGGCGATTTTGTTATCACAATACATGTGAGTCAGTTCAGAAAGTATGACACCCATATCCAAAAGCAAGCATCACACGAAACATATGATAAATATGAAAAAAATTCAAAACATTAAATAGTAGATATCGGAAAGTGTGATACTAGTTGTAGAGACATGACTAATGCCTGCTAATGGCATATGTGTACCATAAACAATGTAATTGACATAGACAGAGAAGGATTTAAGGACAAAAATGATTTATCATTATATAACATGTGAATTGATGCTCAAGAATCAAGGATCCATATAGAGTGAGACATACTTGATAGACTAGAAGATTTCTAACCTTTGATAAAGGAGGTAAACATGGCACATGGATGAGTGGCAAGAATATTTTGAAGCTGCTCTGTAATATTAGATATTTGAGAAGTGGTCTTAGATGGACATACATAATTCAAACTAAAACCAATGGCAATAGGAGCAAGAGCAGCAACATTGGTTGATGAGCTTTAACTTTTTTATTTGCTCTCAACAATTTGGGACACTGAGATTTCCAATTACTTTTTTTTCTTAAAAAAAAAAGCACATTCATCAATACCAAGTCCAATTCTACCTTAATATTTTTCTTTATGAATAGGAGTAGTAAAAACATATGGAAGAGTAGAGAATTCCTTTATTTTGAATCATATTGGAGTGAGTCTTAAGTATGATTTCTTATGCCAATAACTCATAACACATGAATCAACATTAGAAAGAGGACTATGATGTAGAATACTTCCACGGAAACTCTCAAAATCATCCCGAAGGGCCATTGCAAATTGAACGAGACACTGCTTTTATCTTTGCTCGATGTATGCTTTGGCAATTTTAATTCCGCTGATTCCATAAGAGCCATCCTATAAATTAGTCATGGCCGAAAAAAATTTTTGAATGGTCATATAGTTTTGCTTAAGAGCCCTAATGTCATTCTTCAACTGGCACCACTTTTCAAAATTAGAGTGGTTATACAAACGTTTCAAATGACCCCAAACCTCCTTAGCAGTATCATATTATTCTAGTTACTTGCCTATTGGTTGAGAAAGAGAATTATTAATCTAAGTGAGAAATTTTGAATTATTAACATCCCATGTTTCCAACTTTTTTATTTGTGGGCTCAACAGAAGTTCCATAACATAACTCTACATCCTTTTTCCTTTCAGATTTTTTTCACTGCATAATAGTAATAATCATAATTTTATCTATTGAGTTGAACATTAATAGATTGAAGAGAATCATTTTTCACGGGCCATTACTATTTTTCTAAGAATTTAAAATTCAAACAAATTCAAACGCAAAACCCAAAATAACTTTTATCAAGTTTTTGCGTGGAGGGAAAAGAAGAAAAATCATAAACACAAAACAGATGGGACTAATTAATTGAATGAGTAAGAAAACAAATTGTAATAACAAAGCCAGGGGATGATTTTTATTGTTGCATCTTTCTTATTGAGTCAACCAAGCTCTGATACCATGTTAACAAAAGAGAAGAGATACTAGGGTTTCCTTTCGAATGACTAAAGTATATAGAATAAGGATTACAATAAAGTATAAATACTAGATAATAGAAAAAGACTAAACTATCCTTACTAATATATAATTTTATATAATAATAATATTATCTAATATAAAATATGGTAATTATGGTATTTTTTAAATATCTTTTTTAGTACATACAAATTCCTCTTAAATTTTAGGTATATACAAATTAAATATGAATTACATTTTGTTATTTTAACATCGGAGAATATTTTATGAGATTATTTTTAACCACGTTTTAAAGTGTCTAAATTTGAGCCATGTGTCCTAGCTCATCTTATTTATCTTTAAAGATGGCCATGAGTATATACATATTATTTAATCACATTGCATATATGATGGTATACAATATTTTGTAGAGATATATACAGACTATTTGATCACAATACTTAGGTGTTGTTCACGTAAGAACACTAGTTAATAACTCCTCTAACGTAAGTCAGAAAGAGGTAATTTCTGTCTAAGAGTAGAGTATGTCCTATTTTTTTTGGAGGCTATCTTTTATACCACCTCCTGATTACTTGATCCAACAAAAAGGCTTTGAATGCCATAAATCACCATAATGAGCATTCATGGTCATTTATCTGATTCATAAACCATGTTTATTACGTCTAGGAGACATCCTTTTAATGTATTAATATTATATGATGACAACTAATAAATTCTTGTATGTTGATACCCCACCTTTAAGAAAATTAGGGTTATACGAAACAAAAATTGCGACAGTTACTTGATAGCCGTTGTAATTCACATATAGAGACGATTGTTACGACGGTTAACACTAATCGCCCTTACTTTTTTTAAAAAATTAATATAAAATCAATAAACTGCCCTAAATTGAAGTCTACGAAGGTCATAGTAACCGCCCTAGAACATTGGTTACGACGGTACATCAACAGTTGATCCTATACATTTTAACCCTCACAATGGTAATCATTGGTCCCACGTTAAAAATAATGGTCATTCTACACTTTTTTTCAAATATTTCTACATTCTACATTATATATATATATATATATATATATAATTATTTATGTAATTTTTTTCCATATATCTAATTGATACCAATTTAAATATTAGAAGCTAAACACCCAATTGTTTGTTTGGTGGTTCACAACAAAGAAGTTTATAATTTAAGTGAGAATGAATCTTTAATTATATATGGTATCTTTTTGGAAGGGGTTTCCCTTTAAAAAAATTCTTCAACATTTTCAATGATCTCTTTGATTGAGAAATTCCAGTTGATTGTCTGACTCCTTTGTTAGTTGCAAAGGTGAGGATGTCTCTATATGTCCATCCAGCAACCTAAACAATCAAATACCAAAATAAATTAGATTCATGGGAATTAATATAGGTATTGTACATTAAGGAGCTGAAACAATTCAAGATATTCACAACGATAAATCAACTGTCGCCTTCCCTAAAACCCATCAAAGGTTACGACGATGAACCAACTGTCACCATCTAAAACTCATCAACGCACGTTTTTTGTTATAAAGGAGGTGAAAAAAACCTTAGCCCGTGCACAAACAGTGAAAAAACCCTTAGCCCGCGCACTAATTTCACTTTTCCTTTGTTCACTTTCTAAGACTTGGTCTTCTACATCCTTCACATTCTCAGACCCTTCTACCTCTAAAACTCATCAATAGGATTGTTGTCAGATTCAAACATCATTCACCTTTGCACGAACAGGTTTGACGATCAGACTTGACCTTTTTTATTTTTCAATTTTTCAGATCTGAACATGATTTCACTTGTTTCTTTATGTTTCAATTTGTATTTTTGTTAGAATAGTTACAAATGAGGTCTATCGATTGACCCTTCTCATTTGTGTTTCAATTTGTATTTTTGTCGATTGACCCTGTGGATGAAAATTGTAGCTTTCAATTTGGGGGTAATGGGTAGGAACATGATGATAAAATTGTGGCTAATAGGTCTAAAGTGAAAGGGTTTGTTGTTTCGGATATTGAATATGAATCAAATCTTGAAATGGAAGTGGAGTTATGAAAACCCTAATTTTAAGTTTAATTTTGGGAAAATGGGAACTTGTTCATGAAGTTGTTTATTACAAGTATGTTAAGTAGAGATTTAAGCAAAAGAACTTATTAAAGTGATTGATAATAGAGGTGAAATTATTTCTAAGTTAAGAGTTAAGCTTGTTACTCTAGCAAAACCAGGTTTGAATAATAAATATTGAAATTCTGGTGTTTAGATCTCAGATGTCCTAAGAGATGTCGAGACAATGATCTCTAAGCAACACACAATGACAAGGTATATAAAAGTGCAGTGCAGAAACTATAAAGAACACAAGTAATTGTTTACCCAATTCGATATCAACAATACCTAATCTAGGGGCTACCAACCCAAGGATAAATCCACTATGATAGTATCAATTCAAAGTACTATGCAAACAACCTCTGGTTCACACGTAAACAACCTCCAGTTTATTGACTTCTTACTTAATCATTACCCGTGCTAACTTCTACCTAAGACTCACCTAGGTATGAGGCCCTCCTCAATCCCCCCCAATCACAATCGTTATGATCAATTACAAATATTAGAAGACACACTTCCAAAACACATTCACTCAATGTTTAAAAGCTTGAATGAACACAGAACTTACAACTCAATGGAAACATCAAACTCTTCTATCAAGATGATATTAGAGAGGTTCATAATAGACAAGACTGCACAAACCCTAACACAAATTACAATGTAAGTTCCACTAAATAATAGGTTTGATACTTGCTATTTTTAACAATCTTATGGACTGGATTTGGGTTTCACATCGTTGCAGGGCACTCCAGAAAATCTTCCAAAATCTTCTTGTCATACCCCAATTTTTGACCTAAGATACCACCTCATATCATTTGCATATGCATCATTTGCATCTCTAACAAATTGCATAGCTTGTGTTTGCTACTTGTGACTCAGCAGGATTTAAACAAGAAATCACTCATCAGTACAAGTAACAATCAACTAGGGTTTTGTTCTCCCTTCATCTCAAATGAATCATCTTCATCAACAATCAACATTTGGTCCTCAGAGATTCATTTCAACAAGCTCAAAGGCTCTGAACCAACCAGATTAGGGTTTTGACTGAAGATAGCATACTCCTGACTTCTGCTCAGGATTTGACCTAATGACTTGGGACATGACCTCACATCCCAAGTACATCATTTTAGCCTAATCTATTGGCTCAATACATCTCCTATACAATGATTGATCAACAGTGAAATTTCAATTCATCAGATTAGGGTTTTGAACTATCAGGGACCAAAATCAGGGATCACATTTGGGAAACCCTAAAAATTCCCAGGAAGTCAATCAAAGGTTTCAATCATCTTCAAATAATCCCTATGACAATATCCAATGGGAATTACATCTCAATTCAAGATCCACAGTCATCAATTTCATCAGGTCGACAATTAGGGTTTTTGACCTAATTCACTGAATAACTGACTTTTTAATCAGGACATGGTGCCACAACTTAAACCATGGCTCAATATCCTCTAATGCTTCAATAGGATCCATTCATACCATTCATATGGTGAGGATAGCCTGTTTCATTTGAAATCTCCAGAAACGCGATTCGTCTGAAAAAGTCAACTGTACAAGATCACCATTGACTTTTGGGGAATTTTGGTCAATCATGACTTTTGAAGTTTTGAATCATCAATATATGATATATGAAGTCATTTGATCAAGAAAAATCAAGAAAATCAATCAAGAATCAAAAAGTCAAAAGTTTGACTTTTCATACTTAGAAAAATTTCTGTGTTTTTCATGGTTTTTTCCAAACTTTGGAAGGGAATTTCTCAAAATTTCACCTACAAACTGAAAAAAACTTCCAACATGAAAGTTGTAGATTTTGATCCAATAAACAACTTTGACACATATAAATTTTTTCCATAAGATCAACCATTTAAGAGATATGGAGCTTCAAAGTTGGTATCTTTTGAAAATTTCACTTAAAACTTCATTTTCTTCAAAGTTCATGGATCTTTTTCACCCACTTCCTTAAGGATCTTGAAGAAACTTTCAACTAGGGTTTTGAAGTGTGTAATATGAGCTTTCCAAAATGTCCAAGAGCAAGAAAAAATATGGAGTGTAGCTATGGTTTTGAATTATGCATTTAGTGATCTTTTTCACTTGAATTTTCACCATTTTTCACTAAGTTTCAAGACTACATGACCTATAATCCAAGCAATGATGCATAGGAGCAATAATTGAGAGATATTTTCTGATTAGAAGATCAGAATGGAAGAGGATAAGAAGCTTGAGAAATAACCATGGTTAAGTCACTTTTAACCATTTGCATTTAATGTGAAAGATTCCTTTTTATCTCTTAAGCCAAATCATCATTCTTGATCAACTTGCAAGAGCTTTGTATTCAGAGACTTTGGCCTATAAATAGAGGTCCTTACCTCATTCAAAATCACACCAAAACCTCACAATTATAGGTTTTCTCTCTTCTTTCTTGAATTGCAAGATTCATAGTTTTCAAAGAGGTAGAAAATTCAACCTCCAAACCCTTGAAGTTATGGCCAAAGTGATGGTTCTAGCAACTCATAAACATCATATGGGATGTGTTTGAACCACTCACACACCCCAAATCACCCCAAAACTCAGATTCACTCTTCAACCTCCATATGAACACATAAAGAGCCTTATCATGCCCATTTTCATTCCAGATCATTTCTGTCCAAATTAACACTTCCCACACCTCACATATATCACATATAAGCTATCTAAACACTCATCACCAACCTGAAACATCAGAATCATAGAGCTCGATTCACACTTAGGCTTAACTGCAGATCGGGTACCTCCAACTACTCCAGGTGTTTTCAATCCACTCCAAGCATCCAGACACCTTCCATATGGTTCATTGAAGCTGTCCAGATCAAGCAACAACATCTGTAACACCTCCTTCGCAAAATTCAATCTCCAGCTTGGCCGTTTTTTAGGTAAGTGTTCATGAACTTCAAACTCTATCATACATGCATCATAAATGCAAAACTGAGTTACCATCTTGTTTCTGCACCATCACTGAATAATAACCCTCAATCAATTGCATCATATCATGATCATACACGATTTCACAAAGATTTTTCATATTAGGGTTCTTCGTGTTCATCAGAGGATTAATCATCTTAGAGCAAAAATAAATGAAATTAAAGGTCATCATCATGTTCCTCGTCCAAAACCGAGTGAGATAGACCCTTTGATCGATCAAAACAACACAGTTTTGAAGAATTTTGAAAATCAGTTAGGGTTGTGTTCTTGGCGCCAGATTTGGTTTGGGAAATTCAAATTCTTGATTTAAAATATATTTTATCAAACGCGTATGTTTAACAAGCCACAAGCGTGGCTCAGTTGGTCCATGTTTTGGCTGGTGAGAGAGAGGGCGTGAGTTCAAGCCCTAGTGGAGACAAAACCAATTTTTTGCAACCTATTTTCTTTCATTTTTTAACAAACTTCACCAATTATTTAACCAATCAAAATTCATTATTTTCACTTCATTTTTTTTACACTCTTTATTTAATATACATATTTTGATAATATTAAAAAAAATCACAAAAAAGGATTCATTTAATATATTTTTAATTGAGTTTAAAATAACATGTTTTAAATGTTTTTAATACTTTTAAATATTGTTTTTCACTTGATTTTTCAAAACTTAATCACTTGTAAATATTTTTGAGCAAACCCTAATCATCTAAGTGTTAATTGAGGATAACCTTTTTGTTTATTTTGATTAATTTGATTCCTTTCAAAATTCAAATCGTTTTAAAACGAGCGATCGCGATTCTTTTCAAAAAAACGATAAACCATTTCTTTTTGATTCTCAAAGGAAACTATTGATTAAATCTTTTTTATTGATCAATTGATTTTCAAAACGATGTGGGGCCTCTCGAATATTAGAGAGTATAAGACCCACTCCTTTTCTTCCTTTTATACAAGTTTTTCTTTATACAAAAAACTCTTTCAAAAACAAAAAACTTTCAAACAGTTTTTTCAAACAACGCGTCTGTAAATAAACAATCGACCATGTTTTGTAAAATACCACGGGCCTCCACGTAGGTATAAGTCCCAAGCCCCTTTTGTACATACCCATTCCTGTACATGAAATTAGGTATTTCATTGTACACACACATTTTTGTACATATCTCAATCTGTTTTTTTAACTTTGAATAACAAACCAAAAAATGAAGGTTTTCTTTAAATCTTCCCAAAAATAAAAACATGGGCCTCCATGTAGGTATAAGTCCCAAGCCCTTTTGTAAATACCTGTTTACATAGCTTTGAATAAACTCAAGTGGACTTCTCCCCGAGTGTGAGTCCCGAGCCCTGTGTATACAAATGGATCATGCTTACAGGTATATTTCCTTCATAAACTCCATTATATACACACACTTTGTCATATATATAATTGTTCATACCTGTTCATGTTTGTTCATACTTGTTCATGTTTGTTCATATGTGTGATATGTGTGTTTGTTCAACTTAGTACAACACTAGGTTCCCCATAGCCTCCTATTGGGCTTCGTGCAAAGAATCTCCCTAGTTTAGGTTAGGACATAGAGTATGGTTTCCCGGTGAAATCGCTCTAAGAGCTCAAACCAACTATACCATGCCTCCCCTTGGGCTTTGTACAAACGAGTGACCCTCCCATAGCCTCCTCTTGGGCTTACAATGCAAGGACCCTGGATTGTCCCTCCCATAGCCTCCTCTTGGGCTTACAATGCAAGGACCCTCGGATAGCCTCCTCTTGGGCTTCGTACAAGGACCCACGGGCTTCTTATAAGCATCCCCAATATCCAAATCAAACACCCTAGGAGATTAGACATTTTTCATCTCTATGATGGGAGTATCTCTTTTATATCATCACAAACAATCAATCAATCAATCAATCAAACTTTTTTGCCACAAGGCTGGCTAATCAATCAAAACTGTTTTACCACCGTACTGGATGATTAATCAAAGTTTTTGTCACAAGGCTGACTTCATTGAAACTTTTGCCACAAGGCTGGCTGATTAATCAAAACTTTTTGTCACAAGGCTGACTTCATTGAAAGTTTTTGCCACAAGGCTGGTTAAACAACAAAAACATCTTTATCATTCTAAGCACCCTAAGTGGCATGGCCTCGGGCTTATAATGAAAAGATTTTTCAAACAAAAATCAAACAGATGTATGTGATGATATAGATTAGATACATCTAGCATTTAGACGACATTTGTCTATTTTCCTTTGCTTCCACTAGCATAAGTGGGAACTACGATTGCTCTGACTTTCTCAACATCCCTTTGAGAATACGTAGGCACAAGGTCGATCCTTGGCGAGCAAAGCAAAACAAAAAAAACCATTCAAACCTTAGCACCCGTAGACCCCGAGCTACAGATGCTCTGATTCCCTCTAGGGGATATGTATGCAGAGGATCGCGATGATCTTTGCGAGCATAATCAAACAAACACCTTAGGTCCCACCTATTTCACAAGAACCTCCACCACAACAAGAATGGAATAAACAAAACAAAGAAACCTATAGAGTACTATAGATACGTTGGGTGCTAATACCTTCCCTTCGTATAACCAACCCTCTTACCCGGAATCTCTCCCCCACTTTTTAGGTTATTGCAGCTTTTTTCCTTTTCCTACTTTGGAAACAATAAAAAGTTTGGTCGGTACAAAAGAAAAATCATTTTTTTGAGCACTCGAGCCCAAAGAAGGCATCAGGTGTCTCATCCCGAAAAAAAGACAACGATTTTTCGCCCGCGACAGAAAAATGGCGACTTCACTGGGGAGAATCTTTTTATTGTTTCCAAAGAAAGGGTTATTTCTATTTGTTTTGTTTTTATTTTATTCTTGTTACATGTGTGGTTCCTTGGTTCTGTTACTTGGGTGATTCTGTTACAAGTGATACATTATGGACAAATCCTAACCCGGATTAAGTACACATAAAAATTAGGTGGAGGGTATAGTCATGTATGGCATACAAGGAGTTAGTCCTTAAAAAGTCAGCATGAGAATCCTTCCGCTCAGTGGAGGTTCCTTGTTTGTAGTATATGTTTAGCAAGTTCAGTTGCGAAGACATTATTGCTTTCATTGAACTGTAGAAGTTGAGTTGGCTGTAGAACCCCAACCCATCCTGGCCTTATTAGGACGTGGTGCAGAAACGATCCAGGTGAAGACTTGGATAGTTGTCATGCGGAGAACCACACTCAGACGAGTTTTTCTTGAGAATATTTCTAGCTCACAAGTTCAGTTGTGCAAGCCGGTAATATCCGAAAGAAAAATGTAGACTCTGACGTATCAGTAGAACATGTTTTGCAGGTGATAAACCCTAGTACTATCCCATGTTTGGTTCTCTGACCTCATGCTCGTGACGCTGGACTTTTGAACCTATGTGTACTATGTTTGAATTACCATGTTTGTAGTACCATGTTTGCGTTACCATGTTTGAACTACCATGTTTGCTTTACCATGTTTGAATATGTGGCATCCATGCATCCATGCATTCATACATAAAAACCCATCTTTTTTTCAAAAAAAATAAAAACATGATTTTTCCAAAAAATTTTTAGAGAATTTTCTTTGCAAACATTATAGGATTAAGTTATGGAAGGGGTAAAAAGGCATACCAAAAAGTACGATTTCAAAATGCCTAATGTGGAAAGGCTGAAAGAATTAGCATCTTCTGTACAAGATCCTTCTGATTTTAGGAAAAGCCATGGAAAGCTTTTGCCTATCTTGAACACTCATGTTGATGAAGGACTTCTCAAAACTCTGGTTCAGTTCTATGATCCCGTCTACCGGTGTTTCACCTTTCCAGACTATCAGTTGGTACCAACCTTGGAAGAATATGCCGATCTTTTGGGTATTCCTGTATCTGACAAAATACCTTTCAATGGTTTGGAAGCCATTCCTAAGTCACCAGTCATTGCGGCAAGTATCCACTTGAAGAAATCTGAAATAGAAAGTAATTGGACTACCAAAGGAAACTTTCCGGGTTTGACTTCGCAGTTTCTAATAAAGAAAGCTTTTGATTTCATTGACACTGGTAGCATGATAGCTTTTGAAGCTGTATTAGCCTTGCTCATCTATGGGTTGGTTCTGTTTCCCAACATCAACGACTTTGTTGATATCAACGCCATAAAGATCTTTCTGAATGGAAATCCTGTTCCGACTTTGCTTGGTGACATGTATTTCTCTATTCATCATAGGAATCGCCAAGGCGGTGGAATCATTGTATGTTGTGCACCTCTTTTGTACAAATGGATTGTTTCACACTTACCTAAGTCTCCTATTTTCACGGAAAACCGAGAAGGCTTACGTTGGCCTCGAAGACTTATGTCTCTTACTAATAATGATATTCATTGGTATACCTTGGCTCGCTGTGGTACAGAAACCATTGATAGTTGTGGAGAGTTTGCTAACGTACCCCTCATTGGTACACAAGGAGGAATTAACTACAATCCGGTCCTAGCCCGACGACAACTCGGGTATGCAAATTCAGCTAAACCCATTGGTCTCGCAGTGGAATGCTACTTTTACCGAGAAGGGGAGGATCCTCAAAGGTTGAAGACAAGAATGGTAAGAGCTTGGTACGACGTCCGAAGAAAAGAAAAAGGTGGGGAAAGAAATTGTATCGCTACGAACGCCTACACCAGCTGGGTGAAGAAAAGAGCAAGGGAATTTCAAATGCCTTATGATTATGAAAAACCCATGTTCCCTGTGGTGTCTCAACTACCCAATGTTCCCATTAACAATGTGGAAGAGTACCAGGAGATTTTAGCCAAGATGAGGTTAGAAAAGGACTCTTGGGAAGAAAAGTTTCGTAAAACTGATGAGGAAAATAGAAAGTTGAAGAAAAGAGTGAAAGATCACGAAGAAACTCTCTATTATCAAGATGGATGGCTCATGAGCAAAGATGAGAAGATTCGTCAGAAAGACGCTGCAATCAGGAGATACATCAAAGAAAGCAAGAGAAATCTTGAAGCCTCGACAAGCAACGCTCCGACTCCTGATGATTGGAAGAATGTTGTCGACAAACTGAGGGCTGAAAAGGCCAAATTGAAAGCTTACTATGGGAAAGAAATCATGAAGCTCAAGCTGCACAACGCATTTGGTTCTTCGTCTGATGAAGATGCTTAGGATTTGTTTAGCTTTTTTTTATCATTTGCTTTTGTAAGGAGCTACGCTCCAATGTTGTAACATTTCCCATTATTGCAAAAAAAAATGAATGAATAAAAGATTTGTTTGTGTTCAAATGTTTGCAAGAAAATAATCTTTAAAATAATTGGAAAAAATCATAAATTTCTTTTTGCATACATCATTCTGCATATCGAGTCTGTTGTATAGAGTCTCATCTTTTGGATCTTTCTCCAATAGATCGTCAAGCTGTCGCGTCTCAAAGTTTCTCGACCACGCTCGCAATCAGATCACAGATACAATACTCGTTCAAGCAGAAGAAGAGTAATGGAACACTCTGAACAAGAGAATATTGAGCTCCGTGGTACAGTGACCACCCTTCAGGAAAAGTTGGAAAGTCTCACTACTCTGGTTGACTCCTTAATGGCCGCACAGAATCAGCCGCCGCCACCCAACAGTCAAGCAACAGTAACATCTGAAGTCACTACTCCAGTTTCTACAGTTGCATTCACCATTCCATCTTTCTCCATGCCAGAAGGTTGGGGCACGCCTTTCAGTTTTGGTACAGGTTTCCGCCATAATTTCTCTGGGGTTCAAACAGCCACAACTGAAGCGCCTGCTGCACAAAGTTCACAGTTCACTCCAAATCAGGGGGTAACTTTTTCCCAAATCACTATGGCACTTTCTCAACCCACTATGACAGTTCCGACCCCTACGGTTCACACTTTTCCTTATGAAGGCAATGAGATTTATCATGATCAAGGTGATAGCGCAAATCCGCGTAATCTTGTGGAAGATCTCCAAGAACAGTTCAACAAGATTCAGCTGGAAGTCAAAGCTATTCGTGGAAAAGATTTGTTTGGAAAGAATGCCCAGGAGCTATGTTTGGTTCCCAGTGTACAAATACCGGCTAAGTTCAAGGTCCCTGACTTTGAGAAGTACAAAGGTAGTTCTTGTCCACAAAGCCATCTTGTGATGTATGCCAGAAAGATGTCTACTTATGCAGATAATCATCAGTTGCTTATCCATTACTTTCAATACAGTTTGACTGGTGCCGCACTGAAGTGGTACACAGGCTTGGATAGCACTAATATTCGAACATTCAATGACCTAGGTGAGGCCTTTGTCCGACAATACAAATACAACTCGGATATGGCTCCAGACAGAGATCAGCTTCGGTCCATGGCTCAGAAAGACCATGAAGCTTTCAAAGAGTATGCCCAGCGATGGAGAGAAACTGCTGCTCAGATTAATCCACCGTTAAAAGAGAAAGAGATGACAAAGATCTTCTTGAATACTCTCAGTCCGTTTTATTATGAACGCATGGTTGCTGGTGCTCCAAGTGATTTCACCGAAATGGTAAACATGGGGATGCGTCTAGAAGAAGGAGTCCGAACCGGACGTCTAGCTAAAGAAGGTGGATCTTCGAGTGGAACCAAAAAGTTCGAAAGTGGTTTCCCAAAGAAGAAGGAACAAAGTGTTGACATGGTGTCCCAAGGGAAGCCAAGAGGAAACATCAATCGTCAACGACAGGTTGCTGCTATCACACCAGTCGTTAATACAGCACCGAATCCGGGATTTACCCCGCAGTTTCAACAACAACAACCTCGACCACAGGCTCAGCAGCTTAACAATAATCAGAATCGTGTGCAAAGAGCTCCACAGTTTGATCCGATTCCAATGACCTACACAGAATTGTACCCTGCTTTGATTGAAAAAGGTCCCGTTCAAACTAAAGCACCACCACCAGTACCTGAGAAACTTCCATGGTGGTACAAAGCTGAGGTCTCATGCCCTTATCATCAAGTAGCGCCTGGCCATGATCTTGAGCATTGCATAGCTTTGAAATATGAAGTTCAGAGGTTGGTTAGATCTAATCTCCTCTCATTCAGAAATTTGAATCCTAATGTGCAAGCAAATCCGCTGCCCAATCATGGAGGGCATGTTGTAAACATGGTGTATGGATGTCCTGGTCCATACCGGGTCTATAATATCAATTACTCAAGAGCCGATTTGGTACAAATGCACGCTACTCTTTGTCGGGGGCAGAATTTTCGCCAGCATCAATACGGTTCCTGTAGAATATGTTGTGTGGATCCTCACGGGTGTTCGATTGTGAGAAGAGATCTCCAAGTTTTGCTAGATAATGGTACTATTGAGATCTACAGAAATAGGGATGAAAATGAAGTTAACATGATAGGATGTTATCCGCATGAGCTTTTAGTCTCAGATATCAACTCGGAAATGCCTACAGTTAACGTCAACGTTCCTCATTTCAACATGCCCGAGCGCATAGAAGTTACCTACAACAAGCCAAAGGTTCATGTTGCTCCTTTGATCATTTGTCTACCTGGACCTGTTCCTTATGACTCTGACAAGGCAGTTCCATACAACTACAATGCAACAATGATAAAGGATGGACAAGAAGTTCCTTTACCTACTCTTTCATCTGTCGTGAATATCGCTGATGTGAGTCGAGTAACAAGAAGTGGACGTGTGTATACTCCACTACCTTCAAAGCAGCCTGTTGCTCCTGTAACCGGACAAAATCCTATCAATGTTCCAGTGGGAAATCCTGTGGAAACTCCTGTCAGTAATACAAGCACTGATGTTGGTCAGTCCAGTGGAACCAATGTCAATCCTGACTTTGACGAAATTTTGAAGCTTATCAAAAGAAGTGAATACAAGATTGTGGATCAGCTTATGCAGACTCCTTCAAAGATCTCAATACTTTCATTACTTTTAAATTCTGAAGCTCACAGGGAAGCCCTGATGAGAGTATTAGATCAAGCTTTTGTGGATCATGATGTGACTGTTGATCACTTTGATGGGATAATAGCTAACATAACAGCTTGCAACAATTTAAGCTTCTGTGATGAAGAACTCCCCGAGGAGGGTAAAAATCACAATCTTGCTTTGCACATTTCTATGAACTGTCAGTCAGACTCTTTGTCCAATGTGTTGGTAGACACCGGATCTTCCTTGAATGTGATGCCAAAGACGACTCTTGCTCGCTTGTCTTACCAAGGAATGCCTATGAAGTTCAGTGGTGTAGTTGTCAAAGCATTTGATGGATCGCGGAAATCTGTTATCGGCGAAGTCAACCTTCCCATGACAATTGGTCCACATATCACGTTTTAGTCGTTTATAAGACAACTATCACTCAAAATAAAATAAACTCTTTCCTGAATTTGAATTTTTGCGCGCCACCACCATTGTCATCTTCAACCTCTAGCTTTGAATTTTTGAAAATCTGAACTCTCTCAACTCTCAACCATTTGCAACGATGTAAAGACCAAACTTGCTCTAAATTCACTCACGATTCTAAATATGTAACTAACATAGATTTATATTAACTACATCTAATTAATTTACCAGAAATCGTGAAGAACCCTAAAATTTAAAGATCAAATTAAATGGCTATACTGAAAGATAAATGAATGATGATAGAGGGTTTTCAATCCTCTGATGATGCTGAACAAGATAGAATCGAGCTATATCATAAAGAGTGCTTAAATTAAAGAGGTGGAGTTCAGAAACTTACCTCTGAAAATGGAGGTCGTGAGGATGATAGAGAGCAACTGGGCTTGTATGAATGATCCCAAAAGCTTCCTTATGACTCAGTGATGCTAACTGGATGCTTGTTGTAACCTCAATCCTTCTGAATTGTTCTATGGACCTCCCTCGATTTGAGCTTCAAGTGAACATGGAGAGTGATGATTCTTGAGTTACAGATGAGCTGCAGCCATCTGAACAGCTTCACTACCTCCTATGGAACGTGCCTGGATGCTTGGCTCGATTGGAAACCTTCTGAATTGCACTATGGACCTCCAACTGCAACAGCTTCAAAGTGAGAGCAACAATGGTGTTCCTCCACTTACAGAAATGATCCAGGTGCTTGGATCACCTCAAATGACCTCCCTTGAGATGTTAGAATGCTTACTTTCCAAAGATAAGCTCTGGTTTGAAGAAAACGATTCTTCTTGCCAAAGAACTTTGAAAAACAATAAGCATGAGAAGAGAAAGAGAAAGCAAGGAATATGGTTGCTTTGGTGTGTTTTTCTACTGAAGTATTCCCTCCTATTTATAGGCAAATGAATGCAGATCAATTGGCTGTGGTGAGCTTGCTTAATGAAAGAAGTTTGGTTTCTTAGCCAAGAAGAAATTTTGAAAAGATCCTAAATGCAATGATGCATTTTCGGGCTAGCTTCCCCTATCCATTGATTCTATCTGGTCTTGGGGAACATTTCAGATGCAAAGTGAGCTCTAATTGGTTGGTGAGAAGATTCCTTGGGTGATTCATCAATTTGCCATAAATTCACAAATGTAATCATTACATAATCACATGTTCTTGTTTTATGAATCTTCTTCAATTATCATGGCATGGTGAAAATGAATGCATGGTATGTTTTCAGATGTGTTATGGGTCATGTAGCATCCATATTTGAGGTCATGTGCACAAAATTTCAAAGTTCCAAAATGATGCATGACCTATAATTTCACTTCATGAGGCCAACTTTGAACAAGCATAACTCTTAGCTCAAAATGAATTTGGAGAAGGTTGAACACAATTTGGAAAGCCCTAAACATCTACTTCAAATCATTAGTTTGGAGTTTCTTCAAAATCCTTTGGCAAATTTGTGAAAAATGAGGCCAAAGTTGGAAGAAAACTAGGTTAAAACACTTAGAAAAATTTCTAAGTGTTTATGACCTAAAACTCCAAAATTTCCAAAACTCTTAAATGATTGATCTTTTGAAAAAAGTTCCTTTGTAAGATGTTGTTTTATTTTGCAAGATCTACAACTTTCATGTTGGAAGTTTTTTGAGTTGTGTAGGTGAAATTTTGAGTTCTCATCATGCCTTCAAAAACCCTAATTCCCGACTTTTTGCTCCTTGAAGATTCTTTTTGAATTTCTTTGGTCAAATGACTTTAATATCCATATATTGATGATATTGATCCTTGAAAGTCATGGTTTGACCAAAAATCTCAAAAGTCAAAGGTGAACTCATACAGTTGACTTTTTCCTGATAAAGTGAGAATTTGGACTTTTGTGTAGAATCAAGATCTTCTCCTCAAATGAGTGATGTAAATGGATTATATTGAGGTAGTAGAGGTTCTTGAATCATGTCTTGAGTTTTGGATCCATGCCCTGATTAAAAGTCAACTATCCTGGTGAATTAGGTCAAAAACCCTAATTGTCGACCATATGAAAATAATGACTGTAGACCTTGAATTGAGGTGTGATGTCCAGTGGATCTTGTCATATGAGTTATTTAAAAATGATTGATGTCTTTGAATGATCCCCTGGGGCTTTTTAGGGTTTCCCAAAGGTGATCCCTGATTTTAGTCCTTGATAGGCTAAAAAACCCTAGTCTGGTGACCTGAGTAAACCTGTACTCAGATGACTGGGTGTCTAATCAATCATAGGTGAAATAATGAAGCTCTTGAGTCTTATGATTGTATTAGAGACTAATCCTTCTATTGATTGATCCTTTGCCTGAGTTTTCTTGTTTTTGAGCATCCTCGATTAAATGCCAGATGAAGAAGTGACTGCTCTGGGTACTTGCTTTGTCCTGATGAAAATCCTAAAGATATGTCATCTCAGGGGGGTCAAAAATTAGGGTATGACAGATGCCCCTATTTAAGTTTCTTTTATCTGGAGGGAGAGAGATTGATATCTCGATCTCTCCTGCGTAAAAGAGACTTAAATATCGAGGAATGCCCGAATTTTGGGCGCTCCTGAGATGTTGTAATTGATAAAATCTTTGCATGACTTTGATCCCGTTGTCGCACTCGGCGGGGATGAGGAGACAAACTATTGTAGAAATACTTGATGTGGACTTTGGCGAATGGATGGCAGTGTAGGATGTGTAATCCATCTTCTTTAACTAAGTGTTGATACTTAGAAAAAGGTAAACAACCTCCCCCTTGTTTCGGATGTCCATATCTCGAAACTGGTCTTAGTTGCGTTTGGACAATATCTCAGATAAAGAGAAAATTTCCAAAGGTCTGTTTCCTTATCAAACTTCTCATCAGCACTTGGAGATGAGATACCATTTGACGGTAAAAGAAACTTCAAAGGTTTGTTTCCTCATCAAACTTCTTACCAGCACTTGGAGGTAAGATACCATTTGACGGTAAATAAAGAAACTTCAAAGGTTTGCTTCCTCATCAAACTTCTTACCAGCACTTGGAGGTAAGATACCATTTGACGGTAAATAAAGAAACTTCAAAGGTTTGTTTCCTCATCAAACTTCTTACCAGCACTTGGAGGTAAGATACCATTTGACGGTAAATAAAGAAACTTCAAAGGTTTGTTTCCTCATCAAACTTCTTACCAGCACTTGGAGGTAAGATACCATTTGACGGTAAATAAAGAAACTTCAAAGGTTTGTTTCCTCATCAAACTTCTTACCAGCACTTGGAGGTAAGATACCATTTGACGGTAAATAAAGAAACTTCACCATCTTCCCTTTTGACTTGGCATCTTTGAAAGATTGTCATATGGGCCCGCGCTCTTTTGAGGGGCTAATGACTTTGTTTGAAGGCGGACAAACTGTTTTCGGGGTGAAAACCAATATTTATTGTCCTCTTGAATGTTTAACAGACAAACTGTCTTTCCTTGGGGAAAGACTACCATTTGTTGACTCCGCTGGGGATCATGAACTATCTTCTGGACGAAGACTACCATTCACTGATTCTGCTGGGGGATCACTTGTTGATCTGCTGGGAGATTCTGAATTATTTTTTTTTTGACGAAAAAAGTGGCATCTCTTGACCTTGCTGGGGAAATACCAAACTGTTTTTCAGGAGGAAAAACTGCCACTTGTCAATTATGTCGAGGAATCCATATTTCTTAGAGAAGAGAACCGCTTATCGACCCTGTAGGGAATTCCAAAAATGCGAAACAGACTATCTTATCTGAAGAAGATTGTCGAGCGTCGCTCTGCAGGAGATTCTCAGTTGGGGAATTCCAAAAGTGAACAAACTATCTCTTTGAGGGAGACTACCATCTGTTGACTTGCTTGGAGAGATCCTTGTGTATGAACTGTGGTCTCGAAGGAAAAAGTTTCTCCGGAACTTGCAGGGGAAACTTGAGTTCATGCCTCCATGAATCGGGCATTCACATGATCAAAGCCTGACTCGACTATGCAGTTATGATGTAATGTATGCATGAATATTATGACAATTATAAAATGTAAAGTGAATGTGAATAGAATTGTCGCAGATGTAAAATCCTATGATACGACTTGAATTCTTGTTGATCAGAAGATGTCCTCTTCTTGCAGTTCGAACTCTGCCGGGAATACCTGGTTATCAGTTGTCCGCTGTCCGAAGTGAGTAATATGAATTGAAGTAAAGATCCGTCATCGGGAGATGTTCGCAAAGCGACCTCATGGGGAAATCTTGATTCCCGGAGTCTCAACCGTTCTCGGAGCAACTGTTTGCATTCTTCCTACTGTTTGTAAACCTCAGAAAGAAATTTCACCTTTATTTTTGCAAGTAAATTCATTTTATTTTATGAAAACAATTGTTTCAAGAAAATGACTGTTTAAACTTAAAATGCATTTCAAGAAACTGAATAAGACTAGATTGCAAAGAAAAGCACAAGGCTCAAATTATTATATATGGAATGGTAATCAGCCAAATGCTTGATTCCATGGAGTATTTACAAAGTTGGAAATTGGTAATTTTTCGGGAAAAGGGCTACGATGAAACGTGACGACCGTTATCTTTCCCTTCCACTCCGAGTTGCGCTGTATTCGTGCTTCGTAGAAGATGACCTACTGCTGATGAATACTCCGCTATGGATTTTTGAATGATCAAGTTTGTCCTGAACACAGTTACTTGCCATATATCCCTAACTTTTGCGTAAACTACCCCTTTCGGGTTTTAAGTCTACCGGGATTGATTAATATATTTTTTTTATGTCTCTAATTTTTGCCTGAATCGCCCTTTCGGGTTTTCGATTCACCGAGACGCTCTTTTTTGCTTAAGTCGCTCTTTGCGAGTTTTCAACTTAGCGAGCTGTTTTTTTGTTTATTTAGGCGAAGTATTTCTTGACTGCGTCGACGTTCACAGGACGGGTGAATTCTTCTCCATCCATAGTCGTGAGTATTAAGGCTCCTCCTGAGAAAGCTCTCTTGACCACGTAGGGGCCGTCATAATTGGGAGTCCATTTCCCTCTCGAATCTGTGAGAAAAGATTGAATCTTTTTGAGTACAAGGTCGCCTTCTTTGATTGTGCGAGGTCGAACCTTTTTGTCGAAAGCTTTCTTCATTCTTTGTTGATATAGCTGACCGTGGCATAAAGCTGTCATGCGCTTTTCTTCGATTAAGTTCAATTCATCGAATCTGCTTTGACACCACTCGGCTTCTGTTAATTTTGCCTCCATCAAGACTCTCATTGATGGTATCTCAACCTCTATTGGTAGGACTGCCTCCATGCCATATACAAGGGAGAAAGGAGTTGCTCCGGTCGAAGTACGTACTGATGTACGGTAACCATGAAGAGCATACGGGAGCATTTCATGCCAATCTTTGTAAGTGATGACCATCTTCTGAATGATTTTCTTGATGTTTTTGTTAGCTGCTTCTACAGCTCCATTCATCTTTGGTCTGTAAGGAGATGAGTTGTGATGTTCAATCTTGAATTCTTCACAAAGCTCCTTCATCATTTTGTTATTCAAATTTGACCCATTGTCAGTGATTATCTTGCTAGGAATGCCGTAGCGACAGATGATGTGATTCTTGATAAACCTGACGACAACTTGTCTTGTAACGTTTGCATATGAAGCTGCTTCCACCCATTTGGTGAAATAGTCTATAGCTACCAAGATGAAGCGATGTCCGTTGGACGCTTTTGGCTCGATCATTCCAATCATGTCGATTCCCCACATGGAGAAAGGCCAAGGGGAAGAGAGTATGTTGAGAAGAGATGGTGGCACATGAATTCTATCGGCGTAGATCTGACATTTGTGACACCTCTTTGCGTACTGGTAGCAATCTGACTCCATTGTCAGCCAATAATATCCTGCTCTCAGTATTTTCCTTGTCATGGTGTGTCCATTGGTGTGAGTACCAAAGGAACCTTCATGTATTTCTCTCATGAGTATTTCTGCTTCTTTTCTGTCAACGCATCTGAGCAGAACCATGTCGAAGTTTCTCTTGTACAGAACATCTTCATTCAGGAAGAATCTACAAGCTAACTTTCTCAAAGTCTTTCTATCTTTCTTTGATGCCCCAAGAGGGTACTCTTGCTTTTGAAGAAAGTTCTTGATGTCGTGATACCACGGTTTGTCGTCGATGATTGCTTCTACTGTGAAAACATGAGCGGGCCTATCCAGGCGCATAACATCGATCCGAGGAATGTCATTCCAATGATTTATCCTAATCATGGAAGAGAGTGTGGCTAATGCATCAGCCAAGTTATTTTCTTCACGAGGAATGTGATGAAAATCTACCCTGTCGAAGAATGGTAATAATCTTCTCGCGTAGTCTTTGTAAGGAATTAGCCCTGGTTGGCGTGTTTCCCATTCTCCTTTGATTTGATTGATGACCAAAGCAGAATCTCCGTATACATCCAAGTGTTTGATTCTTAGATCCATGGCTTCTTCGAGACCCATGATGCAAGCTTCATATTCGGCCTCATTGTTTGTGCACTTGAAAGTTAATCTGGCAGTAAATGGAATATGGGTACCCTGAGGTGTAACAATGATTGCCCCAATTCCTCGTCCATAAGCATTGACAGCTCCGTCAAAGATTAAGCCCCACTGGGATCCTATCTCAGGTCCTTCGTCTGGTAGTGGCTCGTCGTAATCTTTCATCTTGAGGTACATGACGTCCTCGTCCGGAAAGTCGAAACTGGTTGATTCATGACCATTGAGTGGGTGGTGAGCCAGGTGCTCAGCTAGAATGCTTCCTTTCACGGCTTTCTGTGCGTGATACTCAATGTCATATTCTGATAACAACATCTGCCAACGGGCAATTCTCCCAGTTAAAGCAGGCTTCTCAAAGATGTACTTGATTGGATCCATATGAGAGATCAAACAAGTAGTATGTCGAATCATGTACTGGCGGAGACGCTTGGCAGCCCAGGCCAAAGCACAACACGTCTTCTCGAGCATGGAGTAGCGGGATTCACAGTCAGTGAATTTCTTGCTTAGATAGTAAATGGCATGCTCTTTTCTCTTCGTCTCGTCTTGCTGTCCAAGGACACAACCCATGGAATCTTCTAAGACGGTTAAGTACATTATCAAAGGTCTTCCTTCTACTGGAGGAGACAAGATGGGTGGTTCGAGCAGATATTCTTTAATGCTGTCGAACGCTTTCTGACAATCGTCTGTCCAGACGCAACTTTGATTTTTCCGTAGAAGTTTGAAAATAGGAGCGCAAGTTGCAGTCATGAGATATATGAATCTCGAGATGTAATTCAGACGTCCAAGAAATCCTCTAACTTGTTTCTCGGTTCTGGGCGAAGGCATTTCTTGAATTGCCTTGACTTTGTCTGGATCTACTTCAATTCCTCGTTTGCTGACAATGAAACCAAGGAGTTTTCCTGAGTAGACACCAAAGGTACACTTGTTGGGGTTCAGGCGAAGCTGAAACTTCCGTAAGCGTTGAAATAACTTTGTCAGATCCTGTATGTGATCTTCTTCATTTTCTGATTTGGCAATCATGTCGTCCACATAGACTTCCACTTCTTTATGCATCATGTCGTGGAAAAGCGTAGTCATGGCTCTTTGATAAGTTGCCCCTGCGTTCTTTAGTCCAAAAGGCATAACACGATAGCAGAACGTGCCCCAGGGGGTGATGAAAGCTGTTTTCTCCATGTCTTCAGGTGCCATTTTGATTTGGTTGTATCCTGAAAATCCGTCCATGAACGAGAAAACTTTGGATTTTGCTGTACTGTCTACCAACATATCAATATGTGGTAAAGGAAAATCATCCTTAGGGCTAGCTTTGTTCAAATCTCTGTAGTCGACGCACATGCGGACTTTTCCGTCTTTCTTAGGAACGGGAACAATGTTAGCTAACCACTGAGGGTATTCTGAAGTGACGAGGAAACCTGCGTTGATCTGCTTTTGAACTTCCTCTTTGATTTTCATGGCCATCTCCGGATGAGTTCTTCTCAATTTTTGCTTGACCGGAGGGCATTCTGCTTTTAATGGCAAGTGATGCTCCACTATACTGGTATCCAACCCTGGCATATCTTGATAAGACCAAGCGAAGACATCTGAGAATTCTTTGAGCAGCTGTATCAAACTCTCTCTGATCTCTGAACTGAGCGAAGCTCCAATCTTAACCTCTTTTCTGTTTCCATCGGAACCAAGGTTAATGATCTCTAGAGGCTCATTGTATGGCTGAATGGCCTCTTCCTTTTGTTGAAGTAATCGTGAAATTTCCTTTGATATTTCTTCGTCTTCTTCTTCCTCTGCCTCGAATACAGGAAACTCAAAGCTTGGAGAAGTCATACGGTCGCACGTTTCAACGGGGTATTTTATGATTAATCTGCATATGTGTGATAAGTTTTATTTAGACAACGAGGGAAGACTCGGTGTATGCAGTTAATGGAATATTTTGATGTTTTTTAAGGATGTTTTTTAGGATTACCAATTTCCGAAAAAAGAAAAGGGAAAACTAAACGAAGGAACAGAATGACATTTTTATTTATTGACAGTCATTTCTTGAAACAAAGACCCTATAAAACAAAACTCTATTGCTTTGGGCGAAGCAAAGAGGGACATTTTCCTAAGAAATAGTAAAATGCAAAGCCCTATGAAACATCTCTTCACCCTGGGCTATGGTGAGAGGACAAAATAACGGTGAAAGTTCCTACTTAGGAGTGCGAACAACAGTTGTAACTTCAACAGCTGTCCAATAGTGGCGAACCCCATTGTGCACTAAGTAATCTGGAACCTTAGGCTTAAGCTGGCCTGTGGTAGGTCTTGATTTACCAACCACTGTCTTTGCAACACTCAGACGATCTTCTTCTACTTCAGCAGACTGAGCGGTGTGAGCATACCCATTTCCAAGTGGAGTATGTCGGACTTTCTTTTGAGGAAACTTCCAATCTTCTGAATGGAGAGACTCGTTGTCGGAGACACTTTCGAGATCATCCTCTTCTGTATTTTGGTCTTGCTCTTCTCCCAAGATGGCATTGACTAGATATGTGAACTCTAGATCCGTAGCCTCGGAAGGTGACTTGGGGATATAATCCTCAATGATGATTTCACCAGTTGATGATGATGAATAGCAAGGGTTATACATCTCTTTTGGCTGAGAGAGGTACTCAAAATCACTGTTCCATCCAGTTGGAACAATATCTTCAAGAGAGATTCTTGAACTTTCAGGAGCGGAGTATTTCACCATGTAGTCGAATTTTCCGCTTGGTTCTCCTAATGTATCCCAAGTCTCTTCGGGGATAGGAGGAACTTCTTCTGATGAACCATGACTTCTGGTGGTGAAGCTGTCAGTAACTTCATCACTGCTTGGTTGAGTCTTACTTTCAGATCCTTTAGTCGGATAACAGCAAGGTGAATCAGACTCTGATAGGGAGATGTATCCTGCTTTGTTAAGATAGGATAACCATTCCTCTTCATCGGTGTTTTCCGTACCGATGGTATTGACTGTTTGTTGAACAGGTTGAAGAAAACCTCCACTGCTGAAAGTTTCTTGAATTGGGAGAACTACCTCAATCCCTGGGATAGCTTTTGATGATGTTGGAAAGAATCCAATTCCCGTTCTGTTCTTGTTGTTGGTAGGAATATTAATGTGCCCCCAACCACTGGTAGTACCATCCTTTACAACTTGGATTGCATCTTTGTATGAAGAGATAGACGCTGCTTTCTCCTTTCCTTTGTCTAAGGAAAGTGCTTGGAATTTAGTTCCAACAACTTCTTTTGGTTCTATGTCGGAGAATGATGACAGGTTGCTGACGATCAGAGCTCGTTCTCCACATACGGTTACCAATTTGTCATCTCTTATGAACTTCAGTTTCTGATGAAGTGTTGAAGTAATTGCCCCAGCCTCATGAATCCATGGGCGACCTAGCAAACAACTGTATTGCGCTGGGATATCCATAACTTGGAAAGTGATTTTGAACGTCTGAGGTCCAATAGTTATAGGAAGATCCACTTCTCCGAAAACTGACTTTCTTGATCCATCAAATGCTTTGACGATGACATGACTTTTTCTTAGAGGGTAATCTTCGAAAGATAATCTTGATAATGTTGATTTAGGCATGACGTTGAGAGAGGATCCATTGTCTATTAGGACTCCTGTGAGTACATCACCCATGCAGCCAACTGAGATGTGAAGTGGAAGATTATGGTCCACTCCTTCTTCAGGAAGATCTTCGTCACAGAAACTTAGGTTAGTTCCGGCGGAGATGTTGGCAACGATGTTGTTGAATTGGCTTATAGTAACACTTGGTTCTACGAAAGCTTGTTCCAAAACTTTCTGTAGAGCTTCCCTATGAGCTTCAGAACTCAATAGCAGGGAAAGAACAAAAATCCTAGACGGAGTATGTAGTAATTGATCTACAATGTTGTATTCACTCCTCTGGATTAACTTCAAGATCTCATCATTTTCTTTCGCTTGAACAGCATTGGTTGGATGATTGTCTTGCCTATGTGGTACTTCCTCCGAAGTTTTCTCCACATTTTCTGTTGTTCTGTTGAAGACTCGTCCACTTCTGGTGACTCGACTAACATCAGCAATGTTGACAACAGACGGTAATGGTATTTCCTTACCATTTTCAATGAATGTAGCATTATACTTGTATGGTATAGCCTTGCTGGACTCATACGGTACAGGACCTGGTAAGTAGATGACTAGCGGAGCAACTGCTGTCTTCCTGCTATCATACTTAACTTGCATTGGTTCAACTTGATTAATTTGAGGAGATACGGTAAATACTTCATCATCTTCTCTATTGGCAAGAACAGTAATGGTATTGTCATCCATCAGCTTTTGAATGTCGTTGCGAACACGCAAGCATCCTCGTGAATTTCTTCGACATATTCTGCATCTACTGTAAGGATGGAAATCCGTTCCAAAGTAGGCAAGTCCATTTAAAGTTTTATGGAACCTGACTACCGATCCTTCAAGATCTTCAACTTTGTAGATTTTGTATTCTCCTGGACATCCTTGAACCATGTTGATGTCATGTTCAGTTCTGACTCGGATATGTTGAATCCATCCTAAGTCCATTTGTTCTTGTAATGCAGCTTGAACTACGGCACATCCTTGATTATTCTTTGGACAAATTTCGCATGTGAAGTAGTTGTGAGGTGGTACATGACCGTACCCAGCTTGTTTAGCGTGCATCTTGACAAGATTTTCCCCTATCTGACGAATGTCGTAGATTTGAATGACGTTGGGGTGTTGATCTATCAGATTTACTGAAGCTTCTTTATGCTGCGGCAAAGGATTTGCTTGGACGTTTGGATTAGTATCTTTGAAGGATAGCATTCCGCTCTTCACTAATCGTTGGACGTCAATCTTGAAAGGGAAACAGTTCTCAATATTGTGACCTGGTGCCCCCTGATGATAGGGACAAGATTGGTCAGCCTTATACCATGGTGAGGAACTGTTTGTAGGATTTGGAGGACTTCTTGTCTGAATGAGTCCTTTTGCCAGTAATGTTGGAAATAATTCTGCATACGGCATTGGTACGAGGTCAAAGGCAGGATACCTTGGAGCCCGATTGTTGTAATTTGGAGGTCGAACCTGCTGCTGAGGTTGCTGCGACCTTTGTTGAATTTGTTGTTGCGAGACCTGAGGTTGATAAGCTGGCGCTGAGTTAACAACCGGAGTTATTGCTGCAACTTGAGGTTGAAATTTCTTCTTGATTTTGTGCAAGACATTGCTGACATCTTGATCCTTTTTCTTCTGGAAAGAACTTCCATACTTCCTTGGACCAATAGAAGATTCTGGTTCTTTGTTCAAGCGTCCTTCCCGAACTGCTTCTTCTAAACGTACACCCATGTTTACCATCTCGGTAAAGTCACTTGGTGCACTTGCAACCATTCGTCCGTAGTAAAATGGACTCAAAGTTTTGAGATAGATTTTTGTCATTTCTTTCTCTTCAAGTGGTGGACAAATTTGAGCAGCAACTTCACGCCATCTCTGAGCGTATTCCTTGAAGCTTTCTCTATCCTTTTGAGTCATGGCCCGGAGTTGATCTCTGTCGGGAGCCATATCTAGATTGTACTTATACTGTTTGACGAAGGCCTCTCCGAGGTCTCGAAAAGTACGAATCTCTGAACTGTCCAAGTTCATGTACCATTTGAGTGCAGCACCAGTTAGGCTGTCTTGAAAATAATGAATGAGTAATTGTTGATTATCAGTCTGAGTTGACATTCTTCGAGCGTACATTACGAGGTGACTTTGTGGGCATGAATTCCCTTTGTACTTCTCGAAATCTGGTACTTTGAATTTGTGAGGAATCTTAACATTTGGAACCAGACAGAGGTCTGCAGCATTCTTTCCAAATAGATCTTGTCCTCGAAGAGTCTTGAGTTCCTTCTGCATTTGCAGAAACTGTTCCTGGAACTCGTCCAATCTTTCATACACGCCAGCGTCCTCACTGGGAGCGTGATGATATACTTGTCCGCCCTGCGGGGGAAAAGTATGCATAATGGGCTGTGGAGAAGCCATGACAGCAAATCTTGGAATCTCAGCATTCTGTTGTGCGAAACCCATTGCCGTTGCTCTTGGAACTTCAATTTCCAGAGGTTTGTAACCCTCCGGCGGTTGCATCTCCATTGTAGCTCTTGGAACTTTAGAAACTCGGGGTATGTACCCTTCTGGAATAAAGTTATACGGCATGCCCCAAGGTCGATCAGGCGGCATGGTATACTGAGGAATAGGAGTAGAAACAATCTCGGAAACCACAGTCCTTTGCGGTTCTTCTGGCGTTGGTCGATTCTGTGCAACTACCAGGGCTTCTACCATACTATTGAGTCTTTCAACAGTACCTTTGAGAGTATTAATCTCTTCTCTGAGTTCTTCATTCTCTTGCTCAAAGTCTTCCATTCTTTTCTTGCGACTTGAACGAGTGTTGTATGGATGAGACAGCTTGAAAGTCTTGGTTCACCTCCTTCTCCTCCTCTCTTTCTGGAGAAAGGAAAGTGACTATTAGATCCGCGACAATTCTCGTATCAGTGCGTACGACTAAAGCGATGTATGATATGCAATTAAGTTATTATTTTTCAAGGAAACACCATAATTACGTTATGAAACATCAAACTTTTATTAATTAAGCGAAAACGCCGGTTTTTACACACTTTGAAAAGGGAAATACAGAGAAACTGAGAGAAAGGACTCTAAAACTTTGACGAAGAGCCGACTTCACGTTCTAACATCTTCTTCTGTTTCTTGAGCTGAGCGTTCTCTGACGTGAGTTGATCGATGATCCAGGAAGCAGGAGGGATATGATGAGAAAGTGACGTTTGTGACACTTGTCGATCGAGTACTTCAAGTAACTCATCCTTCCTTCTTAGGATGTTCTGAATTTCAACATTTTCCGTGTTGACGATTCGATACTTGTTCCTCCAAGCATTCCTTTCTTGGCATACCTTGTTTAATGCCGCTTGTAATTTTTCAACATCGGTGGAGAAAAGGTAAATTGGTTCCCTTAGGGGAATAGGTTCTTGATGTTGATATGGCATCCTGAGCTTGAATGCCCTGACGCGTACCCATTGAAGGTAAGGATCTAGGGAGATGCAAAGATGTTTTCCTAACAATCTTCTCCCTTTGCTGTGAACAAGACGCCAGGCTTGGACAATTTCCTTCTTCAGCATGTTGCCATGATCGTCGATGTTCTTGAAGAACAGACCCTCCAATTGGATGTTACTTGGTATATTTTTCATGGGATAGCCGTATTGACGACGGGCTAAAGCTGGACTGTAACTGATTCCTCCCTTAGTTCCAATAAGGGGTATGTTGGGAAAATTCCCACAACTGAAGATGATCTTGGTTTCGTCGTTGTCAGGACTACACCACTCAATGTCCGTATGAGTGAGAGACATGATTTTCTGTGACCAGTAAAGGCCATCCCTCATATTCCAGAAAGTGCTGGACTTCGGCAGGTGCGAAACGAACCATTCGTATAACAACGGTACGCAGCATGTGATTAATCCTCCTCGCTGCAGGTTTCTTGAATGCACAGAGTGATAAGCATCCGCAAGCAAGGTTGGAACTGGATTTCCAATTAAGAAGATCTTAATTGCGTTGATGTCGACGAAATCGTTAATGTTAGGGAACAAAAACAATCCGTAGATAAGCAAAGCCAAGATTTCCTCAAAAGCACTCATATCTTGGATGCTGACGAAGTACCTAGCTTGATCAAACAGGAATTCGGAGGGCAATCCTTGAATTCCTCCTCTTCTCACCATATGAGTTCTGATGTCGACTACGTTCAAAGGAGTAGTTGCAGCAATGATAATGTCGTCAGGATTCTTTTCCAAACCGGAGTACGGATCTTGCGCGTACACGGGTATTCCAATCAGACGAGAGTACTCCTCCAACGTAGGCATGAGCTGATAATCTGGAAAGGTGAAGCAGTGATACGTTGGATCGTAAAACTGTACCAAGGTGGGAAGGATTCCATCCACAATGTTGGTATTGAGCAAAGGCAGAAGTTTTCCATACTTCTCCTTGAAAGCCTGGGGGTTGACCACCAGTTTTCCGAGCTTTCCCAGTTCCTCGACCTGGGGAATCTTGAAGGTGTATTTCCTGGCTCTCTTTCTTCCGTAATCCATGGTATAGATCCTTAAGTCCTTTCTCCGTTTCTCTCTTTCTCTGAAGTTCAAAACGTTCGTTATTTAGTTTCCTTGAAAAACGACTCGAAAAAGACTTTTTTTTTTGCTTGTAGTTGTTTATTAATGAATGATGCATGAATGCATGAATGCACACACAAGAGTTTTTAAACAAACATGGCGTTGAAGGGTATAGTGGTCATGAAGTCAAAACGCAAACCTCGCCCCAATGGTAAACTAAGGTTAAGTATTTTTGTACCTGTAGAACGGGTTCTAGGGGTCTCAGAGTTTTTGCTCAACCTTAAAGATACGTTGATTGGTATCTATAAGAGAGTGTTCTCTGAGTGTAGTATCTGCGTGATAATTACTTCCGTAATCACCGCTCTACGTCCTAACAAAAGGCTTTAAGTGGGGTTAATGGGTTTCTAGGTCCTCTTGGTACAAATCAGTCTCGGAATGCAGTGGCGCAGTTAATCACAACCAGCCAGGCAAATCCCAAGAGTAGACTTGGAAACCAAGATTAGAGGGTCTTCACCGGGAAGACATCCTCCATCCTATCTTATGTTGCACTCAAATCCGGGTATAGGATTTCTCACCTCAATGGGGAATCAAGCCCTTTCCCGATACAGAATAAACAAAATAAACAAATATAAATGCAGCAAACACATGATATGACACAAAGGTTAGGCAGGACCTCTCTTGTTTGAGGGGGAATTTGGCATCCCTAATTCCTCATTGGGGCTGGACCAGCAACAGGTCAACCATTGGTTTGGATGAAAAACCAAGGTTTTTAACACTTATATCCCCAGCAGATTCGCCATTTTTCTGTGGTGGTCGTTTTGTTTACCTCCCCGTTTCACTTGGGAGGACGGCACGCTAGACCCTTCACGCGAAATTTGGAAGGAGAATGCGCCCGTGGTGGGATGAATTTTGTTTCAGTTCTTCCTACGATATCACACGAACTTTCTTATTTGTCCTACGAGTAGGAAAGGGGAAAAAAGATCTCAACTAAACCCTAAGAGTTTGCTAAGTGTGGGGATTCACCTAGACTAGAAATTCTGGAGTCCGGGAGGTCGGTTATACATAGGGAAGTGTTTAAACACCCTACATATCTGTAGTACTCTACAGGAACCTTCTCTGTGTCATTTGTGTTTGTGCTGCTAATGATTATTGGGAAAGTTTCTCCTTTGTATTAGGAGAAGGAATTGAATTGAATAAAAGAAAGACAGACAGACTGACTGACTATTTTTGGTATTTTATTAGCTCGCTGAGATTCCTTGTGAACCTCATGCCTACATATCCCTAGTGGAAGTCAGAGCTTAATGTAGTTCGGGGAACTAACTAGGGAAATTAATTATTTTTGGTGCCTTGCTTGAAGCTCAAGGTTGAAGCTTTGAATTAAATCTCTGTTTACAGTAAAGAGACATGAAATCATCTTTACAGAGAGGTATTTGTACTATTCTACCACAAACATTTAAAAGAGTGACAGAATAACTGAATTCATTTCATTCAAGAGGGGGACCTTACTTGTGTATGTGCAAGTATACCAGTCAAATGCCTCTTAAATGAAAGAAAGATGCTCATCCAAATTAGGGAAAGTTACCATATGTCTGGGTTTTACTGCCAGCTCATGCCTTTCAAAATCCTAAATGGGAGACTTGATTAAAATTGAAATTGAAATGGAAATGTTTGTTTGTTTGAATGTGGTAGAGTAGTAAAAATATCTCTCTATAGAGATAAGCTATGTCTATCTACTGTATAAAAGATTTGACTTTAGCTGGCTTGTATGAGGCCCAAGCTTGAGGCTTTTTGATTGATTAATTATTATTAAGACTCTGGGAGAAAAAACTCCACTGGGGATTAATTTACAAGGGATTTTTATGTTCTGTACAAAGCCCAGAATTGAGGCTGACTCTATTTGGAGAGTGTTTATTTGATGGCTTTTTATTTGGTGTTCTGTACAAAGCCCAGAATTGAGGCTGACTCTAGCTAGGAAAAACATTATTTTCTGCCTTGTACAAAGCCCAAGGTTGTGGCTGACTCTTAAATAAACTGAGTATGGATGACTCTATGGGGAAAAGATCCTAAGTGTTAGGAAACTTACACAACATATGGTTTAATCTGCCTTGTACAAAGCCCAAGGTTGTGGCTATTGGATGATGAAGAACTCACTGGGGAGACTCTATTATCTGCCTTGTACAATGCCCAAGGTTGAGGCTGACTCTTGACAGGGGAGTTTTATTGTTTGGTGCCTTGTATGAAGCCCAAGGTTGAGGCTAACTGTTTTTGTTGGTTTTGACTCTACTGAGGAGATTTTATTTATTAAAAGATTGTTTTTCTTTGGAAGCTAACCCTTTCCAGGGATTTTGACTCAGCCGGTGAATTTGTCTGTTAAAAGACTGACTTTATCATGTTTTTGGAGGCTAACCCTTTCCAGGGGTTTTAACTCTTTTGGGGAAATTATCTCCTAAGAGAATGAATATTTGGTTTTGAAAGACTGATATTGGAGGCTAACCCTTTCCAGGGGTCTTTTATTAAGATGAAAGAAATGTTTTGGAGGCTAACCCTTTCCAGGGGTTTTGACATTTTAAACAGATTTTTATTAATTGACTTTGGAGGCTAACCCTTTCCAGGGATTTTGACTCTTTTTTTTTGGGGAAATTATCTCCTAAGAGAATGAATCTTTGGTTTTGAAAGACTGATGTTTGGAGGCTAACCCTTTCCAGGGGTTTTTGGTAAGATGAAAGAATGATTTGGAAGCTAACCCTTTCCAGGGGTTTTTGTTAAAATGAAGGAATGTTTGGAGGCTAACCCTTTCCAGGGGTTTTTATTAAAATGAAAGAATGATTTGGAGGCTAACCCTTTCCAGGGATTTTTGAAAGATGGCAGAAAGATTATCTAGTGGAGACTTCTTGTTTAAAGCCCAAGATGAAGGCTGACACTTTGAGGATAAGCACACATAGATCCTAGACTCTACTAAGGAAGATTGATGAAGATAAGGGTGACAGAGACTGTCCATGTCTCTCATTCCAAAAATGTACTCAATGTGAAATTGAGACAATCTTAGCTTGTTTAAAGTCTGGTTTAAATTGGAAGAAACTCACCAGGGTATGTTAAAAGGTGACTAAAGACCTGTTCCTATGTTTATAAGAAACCTGATGGGTCCTTGTATACAAGCTCAAGAGGAAGCTGGAAATGCTTTTAAGAAGCCTGTGGGTCCTTGTACAAAGCCCAATAGGAGGCTAATCGAGGGTCCTTGTTATAGCACAAGAGAAAGCTATGTAGTTTTGAACTTATTTTGGCTCTAAGCAAATGGGTAAGAGGTTTCACCGGGAATAATTCCTCTTTGGGTGGATGTGTCCTATTTTTTTGGATTCTAAGGTTTTTGCCAAGATGTTTCACCGGGAATAATTCATCTTGGGGGTTTGAACTACAGATCTCTAATTAGGAAAGAGCCTTCACCGGGAAGACATTCTCAATCCTAGGCCATATTCCTATAATATATATATAGTTTAACTGTCCTAGGGTTTTCACTCAAACGTAGTTCTAAACTAATATATATGCACAAGTTATATTTGACAGTAATTTAGATAAAGACTGTAAATTGAAAGCTTGTAAAGCCTAACCTGGATGGAGTGGAGGCCTTTGGAGAAGTATGTACAGAGCCTCAACAATATTTTTGTTGTTTTGTTGATAACAATTGAATATTTATTATAAATAGTTAAGGGTTTTGAAAACAGAAGAAGTGAAGATGGACAAAGGTCACATAGGTATCTGAAGAGTTTTACCGGGAATAATGCCCTTCAAATACCAGAAGAATGTTTTGAAAACAGAAAGAAGATTTTGAAAATACAGTTTTGAAAACAAGCTAAGAAGAGAAGGTGTTTGGGACTTACACTCTATTAGAGGCCCAGTACTTTACAGTACTGGTTACAAAAGCAGTTTGAAAATGATTTGAAATGGTATAAGGTTTTGTTGTTTGAAAACCTTAATCATCCGTTTAATCGGAGACTGGTAATAGCTTTGAAAATTGACAAAAGTCAACTTAATTAAGGTAAAGAATAAAGATCTATGCCTAATTAAGACCTAAACAAATAGGGTTTTATCATGAGCTTATTCACAAAAACAAATAGGTTAAAATAAAATGACAATATATATTTAAAGTATTTAAGAAAACACTTAAAAACATACTATTTTAAACCTAATTAAAATACATGAAATAAATAATATTTTTATGATTTTTTTGATTATTCACAAAATAGATATATTAAATGACAAGTGTGTGAAAAATGAAGTGAAAATAAATTAATTTGATAGGTTAAATAATTGGCTGAAGTTGTGAAGAAATCAAATGGAAAAAAGTGGTAAAAAATAGGGTTTTGTCACCAACCAGGTTTGAACCCACGCCCTTTATGTTACCAGCCCAAAACAACACCACTGAGCCAACGCGCGCTTAGTGACAAAAGAATGGTTCCATTGCAAATCATACATTACTCAAGTGCATAGAAGCAATAAAAGAGAAATAAAATCAAAAGGTCTGGGGCGAGGGGGATTCGAACCCCAGACCTTGGGCACGCGCAACACACAAACACTCTTTACCACTGGGCTATCACGTTTTAGTCGTTTATAAGACAACTATCACTCAAAATAAAATAAACTCTTTCCTGAATTTGAATTTTTGCGCGCCACCACCATTGTCATCTTCAACCTCTAGCTTTGAATTTTTGAAAATCTGAACTCTCTCAACTCTCAACCATTTGCAACGATGTAAAGACCAAACTTGCTCTAAATTCACTCACGATTCTAAATATGTAACTAACATAGATTTATATTAACTACATCTAATTAATTTACCAGAAATCGTGAAGAACCCTAAAATTTAAAGATCAAATTAAATGGCTATACTGAAAGATAAATGAATGATGATAGAGGGTTTTCAATCCTCTGATGATGCTGAACAAGATAGAATCGAGCTATATCATAAAGAGTGCTTAAATTAAAGAGGTGGAGTTCAGAAACTTACCTCTGAAAATGGAGGTCGTGAGGATGATAGAGAGCAACTGGGCTTGTATGAATGATCCCAAAAGCTTCCTTGGGACTCAGTGATGCTAACTGGATGCTTGTTGTAACCTCAATCCTTCTGAATTGTTCTATGGACCTCCCTCGATTTGAGCTTCAAGTGAACATGGAGAGTGATGATTCTTGAGTTACAGATGAGCTGCAGCCATCTGAACAGCTTCACTACCTCCTATGGAACGTGCCTGGATGCTTGGCTCGATTGGAAACCTTCTGAATTGCACTATGGACCTCCAACTGCAACAGCTTCAAAGTGAGAGCAACAATGGTGTTCCTCCACTTACAGAAATGATCCAGGTGCTTGGATCACCTCAAATGACCTCCCTTGAGATGTTAGAATGCTTACTTTCCAAAGATAAGCTCTGGTTTGAAGAAAACGATTCTTCTTGCCAAAGAACTTTGAAAAACAATAAGCATGAGAAGAGAAAGAGAAAGCAAGGAATATGGTTGCTTTGGTGTGTTTTTCTACTGAAGTATGCCCTCCTATTTATAGGCAAATGAATGCAGATCAATTGGCTGTGGTGAGCTTGCTTAATGAAAGAAGTTTGGTTTCTTAGCCAAGAAGAAATTTTGAAAAGATCCTAAATGCAATGATGCATTTTCGGGCTAGCTTCCCCTATCCATTGATTCTATCTGATCTTGGGGAACATTTCAGATGCAAAGTGAGCTCTAATTGGTTGGTGAGAAGATTCCTTGGGTGATTCATCAATTTGCCATAAATTCACAAATGTAATCATTACATAATCACATGTTCTTGTTTTAGGAATCTTCTTCAATTATCATGGCATGGTGAAAATGAATGCATGGTATGTTTTCAGATGTGTTATGGGTCGTGTAGCATCCATATTTGAGGTCATGTGCACAAAATTTCAAAGTTCCAAAATGATGCATGACCTATAATTTCACTTCATGAGGCCAACTTTGAACAAGCATAACTCTTAGCTCAAAATGAATTTGGAGAAGGTTGAACACAATTTGGAAAGCCCTAAACATCTACTTCAAATCATTAGTTTGGAGTTTCTTCAAAATCCTTTGGCAAATTTGTGAAAAATGAGGCCAAAGTTGGAAGAAAACTAGGTTAAAACACTTAGAAAAATTTCTAAGTGTTTATGACCTAAAACTCCAAAATTTCCAAAACTCTTAAATGATTGATCTTTTGAAAAAAGTTCCTTTGTAAGATGTTGTTTTATTTTGCAAGATCTACAACTTTCATGTTGGAAGTTTTTTGAGTTGTGTAGGTGAAATTTTGAGTTCTCATCATGCCTTCAAAAACCCTAATTCCCGACTTTTTGCTCCTTGAAGATTCTTTTTGAATTTCTTTGGTCAAATGACTTTAATATCCATATATTGATGATATTGATCCTTGAAAGTCATGGTTTGACCAAAAATCTCAAAAGTCAAAGGTGAACTCATACAGTTGACTTTTTCCTGATAAAGTGAGAATTTGGACTTTTGTGTAGAATCAAGATCTTCTCCTCAAATGAGTGATGTAAATGGATTATATTGAGGTAGTAGATGTTCTTGAATCATGTCTTGAGTTTTGGATCCATGCCCTGATTAAAAGTCAACTATCCTGGTGAATTAGGTCAAAAACCCTAATTGTCGACCATATGAAAATAATGACTGTAGACCTTGAATTGAGGTGTGATGTCCAGTGGATCTTGTCATATGAGTTATTTAAAAATGATTGATGTCTTTGAATGATCCCCTGGGGCTTTTTAGGGTTTCCCAAAGGTGATCCCTGATTTTAGTCCTTGATAGGCTAAAAAACCCTAGTCTGGTGACCTGAGTAAACCTGTACTCAGATGACTGGGTGTCTAATCAATCATAGGTGAAATAATGAAGCTCTTGAGTCTTATGATTGTATTAGAGACTAATCCTTCTATTGATTGATCCTTTGCCTGAGTTTTCTTGTTTTTGAGCATCCTCGATTAAATGTCAGATGAAGAAGTGACTGCTCTGGGTACTTGCTTTGTCCTGATGAAAATCCTAAAGATATGTCATCTCAGGGGGGTCAAAAATTAGGGTATGACACTTAGTAGTATGGGTTTGCTACATTTTCTTTTTTAAAAAACTTTTCTATATTGTATATATTTTAATTCACAATGTTTCCTTTTCATATAAATTATAAAATAATATTTTTTCAAAAAAATTATTATAAGAAAAAATTAACATATTAAATTTATTAAATAATTAATTTATTTAATCTATAATTAGATATATTAGATATTCACTCACTTTAAAATGTAATTTTTTTCTATATTGGGTCGAAAAGAGGCCAGCTCATATCTCAATCAATCCATAAACACTATAAGAGGAGAGAAGGCAAAAAGAGGTCGTGTTACATGGTGGGCGTGTGAGGGCGCCAAAACCGGCCTAAGACGTTCGACATATGTCGCCTGGCCCAAGTCAACCTTCTTAATATCCAAACTTAGTGAAAGTGTGTCAGACCTGTACTCGACAAGTAACTGACACTACTACCATTCCAAAATGCAATTATTTCTCATATTAAGAAGGAAAGTATAGTTTCCTATATTCATTTGATCTAGTAGTACGGGTAGAGAAAATAGTCGGTCCAATGTGTTTTTTGTTAATAAAAGGGTAAGTTCCCTTTATTTAGTATTTTACATAAAAAAATAAAAAAACTTGTCACCATGGTCCATATATATTTACAATCGTGGTGTAATACCAGGACAAATCACCACAATTAATTTTAACGACCGTTGTGAAAAATATTACCTATATATAGGGATGTTCAAAACCAAACCAACCCAATAGAAAACCGCAAACCAAACCAAACCAAACCGAAACTGCAAAAAACCGCATTTATTTCGTATTAGTTTAGGTCATCTTTTAACAAAACCGCACGGTTCGGTTTGGTTTGCGGTTTGTATTTTGTAAACCGAACCAAACCGAATTAAACCGCATTATGTTACAACCTAACTTTTACTTAACTCACATCCTACCCAAACTTAAATTTATTACACTTTAGCCTTATAATTATCAACAATTTTCTCATCCTTACACATATGATTTTAGTCCCGATCTTCTCAAATTTCTAATAGCATTATCGCGTCTTCCTTGCCACATACATCTTCCCTATTTTTCTATAATCTCTACTCTCTTATATTCTTTCTTTTTCACCTTCTCATTTTTATGCAAATGTTCCCTATTTCAGTTTCGTTTTTATCCCACATCTTCTTCTCTATTCTCTCAACTCTTTTGTTTTTTCTTTTTCACCTTCACTAATCTCTCGTCTCTTCTATTTTTTTGTTTCATTCTAATAATTTTTATATTGTTTTATATTATTATTTTATGTTTATTATTCCACTTTTGTCTAATTTAATTTTTACATATTAAATAGAAAGTTGTTGTCAAAATATGACGAGTTTTGTTATTATTTGATAGTGTATGAATGTCTAAATACAAAGTTATGTTGTCATCTATATGTATATGTATGGTTCAATAAAATATTTATAAAAAACTGAACCAACCGAACCGAACCAAACCGCATTGGTTTGGTTTGGTTTGGTTTGGTTCGGATTTTTTTTAAAAGCCAACCGAACCAAACCAAACCGCACGATTTTTTCTCTTGCGATTCGGATGATTTTTTTCGTCAAAACCGCCCAAACCGCACCGCGAACACCCCTCTATATATGCTAACTTAATTCACTTCAGGACAGACAATGTTATAAATGTGAAACTCTAACTGCTCTCGCCTTGTCCCAATATTTTAAAACTCCATCCTAACTTTACAAAACTTCAATATAACTTCTCAAACTAGTATGAATCAAGAGAAGGGGTCACATAACAAGAAAGCTCATAACTTTGTTTTCGTTTTCCACGAATATTTTCAAGTTGTACGTATGTAAGTTGTTTCTTTTCAAAACTCCATTCTTTTATTGATGTTAAGATGATGTATGTAAATTGTTTAAGTTATTGTTGAGGTATATGTGGTTATATTTTAAAAGTATTTTGTTGTTTATGATTTTGTTCATAAATGTTGTTGTTGAGGTATGTTTGATAAATGTGTTGTTGTTCATAAATGTTTTTTGTTGAGGTATGTTTGATAAATGTGTTGTTGTTTATGTTAAGGTTAATTTATGATTTTGTTCATAAATGTTGTTGTTTGTTCATAAATATTTTGTTTTGTTCATAAGTTTATGATTTAATTTACATATTTTTTGTTGAAGTATGTTGATGTTTATTTTAGGTATTGTTAAATTATAATTCCTTGTGTCGAAAAGATTTGATTTTGTTTAAAAGTGTGGAAACAGTTTGTTACACAGAGATTTGTTTTAGATCTAGATAGATTTAATTTAGATTTAAAATAGATTAGATTTGATTTAGTTCCAAAATAGGTATTTTGGACTTTTATAGTTTTGGGTTTTGGCTTAGGGAGAAAGTAACCTAAATCTATAAATAGGGAGAAACTCTCATTATTTTGTAATCAAGTCAAAAGGTTGTATTCACAGAATTTGCAGTTGCAAGTGAATAACAAAGTTTTTCACAGTTTGTGGGCAGAGAGTTACTCTGCAGAAACCCTAATCTCTTTTCTTCTTTAAATTTCCTTTCTCTTTTCATTGTTATTTTGTAAGCATTATTGGAGGCTACTCGGGAGGGGGTGAACGAGGGAGCACTTTACACTTGGGACACACTTTGTGAGAGATACACCATTTGTCCACCTAAAACCTTAAGATTTTAGGTGGAGAAGTGGTGTGTCTCCCACGAAGATGTGTTGCTCAAACGGAAAGTCCCAAAAATAAGAATGCTCCTCGCTCGACCCTCCCCCTGGTTCGAGAAAGGGACCGGCTAACTTGTAGTTGAAGAAAGTCAACGGATACAAGTGAGAATATGGAGGAGAGGGCTCTCACATGAGGGGGAGCATTGTGGACTCACACTTGAAGGGGAGTGTTAAGAATCAAGTGTGAGGAAGAAGTCTCACATTGGTTCGAAAAGGAAAGAATGAACACTTTATAAGTGACAGAATCCACACACCTATCACCTTAAGGTTTTAGGTGGACAATTGGTGTGTCTCTCACAAAATGTGTCCCAAGTGTAAAGTGCTTCCTCGTTCACCCCCTCTCGAGTAGCCTCCAACAGGTATGTTAATAAATTTTGTTGTTGAGGTATGTTTGTTAAATGTGTTATGTTTATGTTAAGGTTAGTTTATGATTTTGTAGATAAATGTCGTTGTTTGTGTTGTTTGTTCATAAATTATTTTGTTTTGTTCGTAAGTTTATGATTTAGTTTTCATAAATTGTTTTGTTCTGTTTAGCAACTTATTCTTCTAAAATAACTCGATTTATCAAATTATTAATTTCTAAATTAGAATGAAAGGTAATATGTTTATTAACAAGTTGGTAAAATAAGCATTCTACATAAATTATAATAAACTCATATGAACATATTGCAATGGTTGCTACTTATAATTGTGGTAAAATAATGTACGCTAAATCTTTCACTATGGTTGTCTCTTTCAACCGTGGTAAGATATTGAAAAATCTCTCATATTTTAGCAGTGTGTATCGAATCTCTGACCTCCACATTTTACTACAGTTTCTTTTTACAACCATAGTGATATGTAATGCGCTACTGAGTTTTTACTATGGTTATCAGCCTGTGGTTGTAAAGTGGACACATACTACCCCTCCCTAAGTTACCACAGTTGATCAACCGTGATGGTATCCCTTTTCTAATTGTGGTGAAATAGCCTTTTTGTAGTAGTGCATTAAAGAGGTTCTCCTAACAAAATATGTCACAGAAAATTATGAACAAACAAGAGACGAATCTCGTCCTTAAGGGTGTAGCTGGCCTTAAAGTCTTAGATAAAAAAAGGATAAAGATTCAGAAGGCGAAAGATAGGACAAGAAAGTCCATCAAACACTTAATATCATCGTTGGAGGGAGGGTTTGCAGTACAAGAAAAGATAAAAAGTGAGAATTATATATATATATATATATATATATATATATATATATATATATATATATATATAAGGCAAGATCCGTTGACATTGGGTGCAATAAGTCTAAAAGACTTACGCTAAATCTCGACCGTTAAAAAAATTGATCAAACAGTCATATAAAAGACTTACGCCAAATCTTAACTATTAAGAGCATTCGATTTAAGGGTCTTATAAATAGCATAATTTTTAGGAGAAAGAATATATTATGTATTTTTTAAAGTTTTATTTAACAAATTCACCGTTGGATTGAAAGCTAACATCATATAGATCATGTCCATAAAATTTAACATCAATTAGAAATTATTTGATATGTCAACAAGATGCATAAAAACTAACGTCTTACAAAACTTCATCAAAACCGTTAATTTTGATCATTCTCTTTAACATATCAAATGATTTCCGATTGATGTTAAATTTTATGAACATGATCTATATGATGTTAATCATTCTCTTTAACATATTAAATGATTTGCGATTGATATTAAATTTTATGAACATGATCTATATGATGTTAGCTTTCAATCCAACGGTGGATTTCGTTATACAAATATATATATATATATATATATATATATATATATATATATATATATATATATATATATATATATATATATATATATATATATATATATATATATATTAGTTTGCTAACATAGACCCACTTGATTTTATGAATGTCTATTTTAACAACATGCACCTTAAGGTGCATTTAACTATTTTTTTGTTAAAACTTGCTAAAACACAAGAGTTTGCTAAATTACACCCATTTATTTTTATGAATGTGTGTTTTAACAACATGCATCTTAAGGTGCATTTAACTATTTTGTAGTTAATATTGGCTAAACCTTCATTAAAAAATACAAGTTGGTATAAGTAAGCAAACTCCTTTATATATATATATATATATATATATATATATATATATATATATATATATATATATATATATATATATATATATATATATATATATATATATATATATATATATATATATATATATATATATATATATATATATATATATGTATATATATATATATATTTTATTTTCTTTCACATTTATCAAATAATTTTAAAAAGTTCACTTCCTATTTATTTTCACTTTTGCATTTTTTTCTCATCGAAGTTAATGTTTCTACCTCGTGTACAAAGTCATATAATCATATGGTGCCATTATTGAGCAATATGACACATTATTCACATAAAATTAGGTTTTAAATTTGTGATAATTTTTCCCTGTCTAGAACCAGGAGCTTCTACATTTATTTTTCTTTTATATCATTGTATTGCCCAAAGACAAAATATATAACCCCAAAAGAAAATTGTTTCCACTATCAAATACAAATTTGATACGTACAACTAATGTATCAAAGCAAACCCTCGTGATTCGTCAAAGAGTGTATCTTTCAATGGTTGGCGTTGTTAATCAGTCCAATAATAAATTAGACAATTTAAACAAGATTGTTAAATATACAACGCAAAATTGCATGCTATCTTTAAGAAAGAGACATTTGATAACTGTCTTTTTTTTTGTTTAAAACAACATTTAAAGGAAACTGAATAATAAAAAATTGACACGGATAACATGCTGATTATCTACCGTGTTTTACTTGGCATATTTAGACACATGGGAAGTCGCACTCAATATATAATTATTAGAGCCTTGGAAGCCAATCATGTTTCGACACAGGAAAGCAACTAGAATCTCGAAGATAGATTTTGAAGATCGTGAGATATCCTATTCTGAATATATGCTAAGTCTTAGTTTTAGTAAATGATTTAGTTACTAACTTGAGTTATTATTTTTAACAAACCAAAGGACATTAATTAATTATGTTAGTATAATATCGGAAATTGCAAACACATACAGGAATTTTTTTAAAAAAATGAGATATTTTTTCATAAATTTTGAAATTTTCGGAAGATTATATCATAAATTTTGAAATTTCTACTAGATTTTATCGAAAATTTTAAAATTTTCGAAAGATTTTACTAGAAATTTTAAATGTTCCGGAAGATTTTATCAGCAATTTTGAATTTTTCAGAAGATTTTATCAGCAATTTTGAAATTTTCGGAAGATTTTACCGACAATTTCAAAATTTCCAAGATTTTACCAAAATTTTCGAAACTTACAAGATTTTACCAAAAATTTTGAAATTACCGTACCTAATTGCAACTTACCAAAAATCTTTTGAAAAAAATTATTCCGATTTCACCAAGGACATTTTTGGAATAATGAAAATAGAGGTGCCAAGTATAATTTGAGGGGTAGCAAGTAAAATTCTCCATCAATACAATTTTTTTTGTTGGGCTTTAAACCACATTTTATCTTTCTTAGAAAATTATACCTCGTACCCCTATCATTATCCCTCTACCCTTATATTTTTTAAAATATTCCAATTTTATCCTTTTAATTTATAAAATAATTTTATTATTTAATATTTACCATTTCACACCCCTACCAAAGTGCATCGGATAACTTGCAATCAAGTTTTCCGGTTTGTAATTTTTCTTCACCGGATAACTTGGAAAAAGTTTTCCGGTTTATAATTTTTTCACCAAATAACTTGCAGTCAAGTTATCCGGGTTGTATTTTTCTTCACCGGATAATTTGCAGTCAAGTTATCCGGTTTGTAATATTGTAGATAACGATTTTATTTACTTTTAGCCATGGTTTTTCCTTGTTGCCTAAACTTTTTTATTTTTTATTTTATTTATTTTTGTCCACGATTGTTCCTTGTTGTCTAAACTTTTTTTTTTTTATTTTCGGATTAGTTAAAAACTATGCACCATCATCATTTTTAAATGGTTTTAAATTTTTTCCTAACAACCCTTTCATGTTTCCATCATATTTTGATTTCATCAAGATTAAATGTAGTGTTTGTAATGTCCCAAACTACTTTCAAGATTGCTGACCCCACAACGTGTGAGTGAGGAAAACGTATGATGAAAAGACTCGTGTTGGTTTGTGGGGTTAGTCGGTAATCCTGAAAGTAGTTTGGGGCGTTGCAGACACTACATTTAATCTTGATGAAGTCAAAATATGATGGAAACATGAAAGGGTTGTTAGAAAGAAAAAAAATTAAAACCATTTAAAAATGATGATGGTGCGTAGTTTTTAACTAACCCGATAATTAAAAAAAGTTTAGGCAACAATGAACAACCGCGGCCAAAAGTAAATAAAATAAAAAAGTTTAGGCAACAAAGAAAAAATGTGGCTAAAAGTAAATAAAATCGTTATCTACAGTACTACAAACCGGATAACTTGACTGCAAGTTATCCGGTGAAGAAAAATTACAAACCGGATAACTTGACTGCAAGTTATCCGGTGAAGAAAAATTATAAACCGGATAACTTGACTGCAAGTTATCCGGTGAAGAAAAATTATAAACCGAAAAACTTGATTGCAAGTTATCCGATGCACTTTGGTAGGGGTGTGAAATGGTAAATATTAAACGATAAAATTATTTTATAAATTAAAAGGATATAATTGGAATATTTTTAAAAATGTAGGGGTAGAGAGATAATGGTAGGGGTAAGAGGTATAATTTTCCCTTTGTTATGGACAATTTTCAGGGCTCAAAAATGGGCTATGATCCCCTAACTACGAGAGAATTTTACATGCTACCCCTAAAATTATATCTGGCACCTCCAATTTATCTTAATACCAAAAATATCCCTTCTTAAAAAAGAACAACATATTGGAACAAACTTTTTGATACCATGATGAAAATTTCGAGTATCAACAAAATTTTCAGTAGTTCATTTGAAATTTTCGGTACGTTACAATTCTTTTCGGAAACTTCATAATTTTTCATTTTTACCTGAAATTTAGTTCATTTGAAATTTCTGAAATTTAAAAAATAAAAAATAAACTACCGGAAATTTCAGAATTTCCAATAAGATTTACCAGAAATTCTACAATTTCTAGTGTTCCGCTAAATTTTTTCAAATAATTTTCGGTATATATGAACGTGAAATTTCTAGTATTCTACTTACTATTTTCAAATAATTTCTGGTATGTTATCCAAATTTCCGAAATCACCCTAAAAAAAGTAAACTTTCATTGAAAACGTGAATTTGTGAAAATTTGAGTAGGATTATAATAGTCTTTTCATTGAATTCAGGAGGTGTCAGATATAACTCAGGGGTGGCATGTAAAATCCCCTAACTACGATGGTTGGATAAAAATAATTTCAAAAAAAAATATTTTGGATTCATTAAAAGAGCTTGAGTACATCTCAATGAATTAGTCAAATAAGAATACTATAAGATTTCACTAAAGACATGATTCTTTCTAATGTAAGTCAATTACAAGATAATCGAAACTGTTTAAAACAAGCGATTTAAAAACACTTTACGTAAATATTCATTCAAAACATAAGTGGATTTATGATGATTCAATATGTTTGATACATTGTAGACCTAAGCTTACACATTCAGACCCGATTCATAGGTTAGGCAAGTGAGGCCAGACCCGATTCATAGGTTAGGCAAGTGAGGCCTTTGCCTAGAACCTCAATTTTTTTTACCTTTATGTATATTGTATCGTTGATGTACCATGAATTAATTAATTATTAGACTTATACGTTGTACTGTTGCAAATAAAAAGGCAAAAGAGCGGCACTTGTAGCATCTTTTTAATATAATAATTTCACTCATATAATACAAAAAGGCGTTTTCGGAGATGCATCTCCAAAAACAGCATTTTTTTGTATTTCGGAAATGCATTTTCGAAGCAGGGGTAAAGTGGGGTTTTCGCTGGGGGTGATCCCATAGGAAGGTAGATAAAGAAAAAACCATCAATTTATATTAAATAATAATAGATACAATTTTTTTTGCACTACTTGGCTATTCTATTGTTTCTTTCTCTTTCTCTACTTTCATCTTTCCCACGTCACTTTCATATTAGTTTTGTTTGTCTCCCTCACATCTCTCATTCTAATTTTCGCAAAATTAGAGAAATAATATAAAAACAAATTTTATTTATTTGATATTTTATCTTTTTATTTTTTTTAATTTTTTATTTGTTTTAATTTTATTATTGATGAATTTTATCTATTTTATATTAGTGTGTACTGTAAAATATTTATTAGTTTATTTTAAAATAGGAGAATGTCAACTCAAAAATTTGAATTAGAAAATTCAAAATTGAAGAAAAAAAGAACTGAATCCTTAGTTGAATCACAAAAAGGAGCTTTAAATAAATTTATCAAACAAAAAAAAAAGTAAATTTGAATAAGAACATAACAATGGTCAATGTAGATGAAGTTAACAACTTATACAATGATGAAAATACAAATGGTGATTTATTAATAGAAGAACTTAATAGAGTAGACAACGCTAAAAATATACGTGATCTAAGTTAGTGGACAAATATTAGTACAAATTTGAGGGAATTATTAGTATAAAAAGGTCTCCTTAAAGTTATCGATATAGATTTTTCTAAGGATGAATCTTCGAGACATTTTTCTTCCTCATTTTATATTAAAAAATTATGAAATAGAGAAAAACGTGAAAGAAGATGACTAATATATTCTCAATATTTGGATAAAGTATTTTGTTTTTGTTGTAAATTATTTAATACTCTTTCAAATTAGCAAGTTGTGGTATTAAGGATTGGAAAAATATGAGCTCTAAGTTGAGGAGTCGTGAGATGAGTAATGAACACATCGTTAATACGAGTTCATGGGTTGATCTAGAAACAAGATTGTTAAAAAATAAAACAATTGCCATACATGTTCAAGAACAAATAAATATAGATAGAGAACATTGGAGAAATGTTTTATTTAGAATAATTGCAGTTGTTAAAACTCTTGAAAAAAACAACTTAGTCTTCTGTGGAACAAATGAAAAGATTTATCAAGAACATAATGAAAATTTCTTAAATTTTATTGAAATGATTGCTAAATTTGATCCTGTAATGCAAAAACACATTCGTCGAATTAAAGATAAAGAGATTTATAACCATTACCTTGGTCATAAGATACAAAATGAATTAATAAGTTTGATAGCAAAAGAAATTAAAATTAAAATTATTCAAAAAATTAAAAATGCAAAGTATTTTTCAATTATACTTGACTGCACTCATGATATGAGTCATTAAGAGCAAATGACTTTTGTCAAACGATATGTTGATAATTCTTCTACTCCAATAAAAATTGCTGAATTTTTTTTAGAATTTTAATAGTAAATGATACAACTGGAAAAAAGTCTTTTGATGCAGTTATAAATGAGATAAATATTATTGGACTTGATATTAGTAGCCTAAGAGGACAAGGTTATGATAATGGGTCCAATATAAAAGGAAAATATTAAGGAGTGCAAAAAATAATTTTAGACATTAATCTTATATCATTTTATACTCCATGTGGTTGTCATAGTTTAAATTTATTACTTTGTGACATGGTTAATTGTTGTCCTAAAGCTATATCTTTTGTTAGGGTGTTGCAACGTATATATACATTATTTTCTCTGTCTACTAAAAGATGGAAAATATTACAAGATCATATAATCTAGTCTAACACTTAAATCATTGTTACAAGCATATTGGGAAAGTCGTATTGATCAAAGTGTGAAAGCTTTGAGATTTTAAACTTTACAAATAAGAGATGCTTTATTAAAATTATATGAAATTACTTATGAACCTAAAATAAAAAAATGAAGTTGAATGTTTAGCCACTTATGAGCTTGAAATTTTTGAATTTTTATTAGGCATGATTATTTGGTATGATATATTATTTGCATTAAACTCTATTAGTAAAATTATGCAATCAAAAGATATGTGTATTGATGTTGCTATAGAACAATTGAAAGGGCTTATTTTATTTTTTGAAAAATGTAGGGAAAATGAGTTTTACAATGCTATGATTTCTGCAAAAGAAATTGCTTTTGAAATGGATATAGAACCAAAATTTCGTGAAAAAAATATTATTCATAGAAAGAAACAATTTGATGAGATTATTAACAATGAAGTTGTAAAATCTCCTGAAGAATCATTTAAAACTGACTACTTCTTATATATAATAGACCAAACAATCACTTTATTTCAAAGTAGATTTGAACAATTTAAAATATATAGTGATATTTTTGGTTTTCTATTTAGCATTGAGATGTTAAAATCTATTGAAGTTGAAAATTTAAAAGAGAATTGTTTTAACTTTGAACGAGCATTAAAAAATAATGACAAAACTGATATCGATGGATTAGATCTATTTACGGAACTAATATATTTTTTTAAATAACAAATGTATAAAATGATACACCAATCAATATACTTAATTATATAAAGAGACTTTATTCTTTTCCAAATGTGTATATTGCTTATAGAATAATGTCAACAATTTCTATAACTATTGCATCTGTCGAGAGAAGTTTTTCGAAATTAAAGTTAATAAAATCTTTTTTTTTGTACAAATAAAATCTTATTTAATATCAACAATGTCTCAACAAAGATTAAAAAGATTGACTTTATTATCAATTAAAATAAATACTAAATGAAATTGATTTCAATAGTTTAACAAATGATTTTGCATCTAAAAAAGCTCGTAAAATAAAATTTTAAATAAAAATAACTTTTAATTTAAAAGGCCTCATTATGTGTTGAGTCGGCCATGTACACATTAAACCACTATAAGCAAGATCTAACCTAATAACATATAAGTGATGCAATAATGCACTAATGCAATAGCTATAGTAATGAATGTCGAAAATTAAAGGAGATAAAGGAAGAAAGAAAAGATACACAAAGATATGTAGTGGTTCGACGTACATCTTCGCTTTGCCTACTTCACTCTTTAATGGTGTTAAAACCATAGGAAAATAATAATGATCTTCCACTATTTGATAAGTTTGATACAAGCATTTTTAAGAAAATAAAATATTTAATGATAATTTCCGCTATTGAAGCTTACACTCAAACTGCTAATAAACACAACATCCTCATTGATTCTGATGCAATAAACTTGCTATCCATAATAAATTTCTCCAAGTCATTGTATGTGGCGATCCACCTTGATCCCACTGATTTCTTGTTTGAGTGATTTCCATTAGCTAAGCTTTGAATTGGAAAACTCCTAACTTTGTCTACGAACAGTCTTTACACAATTTCACTAAAGTTGGACAACTTCCAACTCCACCTTATGAATAATTTGTACTCGACTTTGCCAAAGTCTTCTATGGAGTGTAGTGAAACTCTATTCTTGATAAATAACTCAACTACCAAACCACATTCAATAGATGATCCCTACACCTGATACAAACAACGAACTTCACACAAAAATATTAGATACCCTAATGTACCACTTGTCTCCCTCAAATACTCATTCTTTAGAGATAAAGGTCCACAACAATGAATAACGACTAAGGTTGAAGATGATGAACAATGCCAAAGGAATAACACATAAACCCTATACAATTCACAAGATAACTATAGGGAATTTAGATAAGGTCAAAGAAGAACACTCAAAGGTTCCTTCAAATTTTTGGGTAAAATGACTCTTGGATCTTAATGTTTATGGATAGTTTGATCAACCATAAATCATTACAAGATTGATTAACTCTATTTATCTGGTTTCCCTCAAAATAACAAATTACATACACAAGATGTAACAAAGAGAGATGCAATCTGACATGAATTAACATCCAATAAGTTATTCTCCAAACAAGAGAAAGAAACAAATGTGTTAGGAATAAACACACTAGAGAAGAAAAAAAATGACATTTTTGTCTTAGGGTTTCACTTGAGCTTATTCATCTTGAAAAAGAATCACAATCAAAGTTACTTTTTCATGACTCATATTTCAGTACTCATGTGTTTAGATCAAAGAAATAACTATTTAACCTAAGGTGAAAATTTTAATTTAGGGTTAATATCTATTCTCTCCCCTGTCATATGGCCGCTTTTTGAAAAACCCTCTACAAAAAAAATTGCATGAATTCCCTTAACATTTGAAGATTCTCTCACTTTTTACCTTCATCACATCCAGTCTTCAAAAAAATTGACGTGGCGGGTTTATTTTTTAATTTATTTTATTAACTTGGATGGCCAAGTGGCTTTTTATTTTAATTTTTTATTATTTTTAATGCCATGTTGGCATTTTATTTATGTTCTTTTTAAGTTTATATTAGAAAATATGTTAACTACTAAAAAATGGTTGAGGTGAGAGTTGAACCCATGCCTTTCACATTACAAGCTACAGCGCCCCATCACTAGGCCAGTTGATTTGTTTCTTAATATATTCCCACCAACTTTATTTATCTCTTATTTGGTACTCTCATTGATCTTTTACAAAATGACACATCAGTAACCCATTTTTCAATCCAAGTTACACCATTTTCTTCTCCGTATTCACTAACGCTTTTTCATTTTCACTATGAACAATGCTTCTCCAATAATAACTCATATTCTCCATCTCAAGCACCACTCAAAACCCATAAAAACACTTCACCCTTTACCTCAAAGTTCATAACTCTCAAGATTATAACTCATTTGCATTTCATCATATTCCTTTCCTTAACCTCATGATTCAAGTCATAAATATGTTTTGATTTTGAGTCAAGTTCAAATTATGATTCAAATCAAGTTAGTCAGAGCCTAATTTTAGCAATCATGGAGAGTTGCGATTCAAGTCAAGTTCATCTTATGATTCGTATCAAATCACACAGAGGAAAAATCCAATTTTCACATTTTACATGGTTCGAGTCATATAATATACATGATTTAAATCAAACAACAGATTACCTTGATTAAAGTGCTCTAACTTGTGATTCAAGCAACATCCGATGAAATGACAAAAACAATTTTCTGGGCTAAAAAAGGATCATGGACAAACATTATAATTTATTGAATAATGAGGGGTCTTAATGGTACAAAGCTAAATAACATAAGCGAATATAATGCAACTCAAGGGAGAGAGAAATACAAACACGCGAATATTTAAATAATGAGCAAATTAAATTGCAATCACGATAATAATCAATAACACATACACGCAAATTAACAAAAATATCAAAACAAAGAAAAATGATACAATACGATAATGTGACTGCAATTTCAACAATATATTTCCATTATGTATTCACTTTTATCTTCACCGCTAAATAGATATTAAAGATAGCTTGCGCTTTTCTTGAAGTTAATTGAGGTATCCTATTTGATTTCAGGTAGCTTCTCTGATAGTCTATTCATTGAAATTAAACACTTCTTCCATATTCCATTCACCTTATATAGTTAAATTAGCATCAATACTAATTATGATTTTGTTTTTGTTCAAGATTTTTTCGTTGTTGATATAAATCTCTTCATGCATGTTGCTACTAGCGTTACGATGTTGGTCTTCTTCAATTTTCTTAAGGACGAATTTCAACATGTTGATCTTATCGCAAGCCTTTGCTTATTTAGTTTCGTACATGTTTGTGTTGGAGTCTTCACAGTGATCTCCGTCTATCCCTTTGCATGTTGGCTCTATTGTCCTTTCTAAGATTTTTTTCCTCCATCCCTCATCATATCCTGAATCATGTAAGTTTTCCCCTCTTCCATCTCCAATTTTTTTATTCAAGCTTGTGTTTTCCCTATTCTATCTCCAATTTTGTTACTCAATGATGTGTGTTCTAACTTGTGATTCAAACAATACTTGATGATATGACAAAAAAAACTAATTTGCTAGGCTAAAAAGGGATCATGGAACAACATTCTAATTTATTGAATAATTAGGGGTCTTAATGGTACAAAGCTAAATAGTTAAAGTGAACATAATACAACTCATACGATAGATGATTACAAACACACAAATATTAAAAAAAAAAGCAAATTGCACACACGGGAATAATGAATAACACATACACGCAAATTGAAAAAAATATCCAAATAAAGAAAAACGATACCATACAATAACGTGAATGCAATTTCAGTCGCCCCCTTTTGATGTTTGGAAAATTTCGAGACATTATTGTTGATCAATTTGATTTAAGCGTTTATTTGGAATTTGAAGGGAATTTAATTTAATAAGTTTCATTAGCACACTATAGATGAGCATGCAACATGTTGCTTGAGCTCTAAGTCTGCCCCTTGCATTAAACACTTAATGTGCATGAATATCAATAATATCTCGAAAACTTCTCTCCCTTTGACAAATATAAAAAAGAGAAAAGCAAAAAAGAGCAGGAAAACAACTATATCCATGATAATATAAAAGTCCAAAATAGAAATGCCACACTAACAAACTAAAGCACCACATAAATTTCATACGATACCAACTAATGCAAACAACACAAATTCAGAAAGTAATCAAGATAAAAGAGATAAAACACAGAGAAATCATACAGAGATACCAAGAAAATATGGCTAGAAACTTGCCCCAAGGTACATAACCAAAATATAATGTCACACAAAGATAGTATCAAATTAACAATATTTAACAAAATGTAAATGTCATGTTATGCAATGCATGAAATGGATAAATCAAGGTAAGTTAGCTGCAGGATCAGGAGTGGAAACAACAACTATAAGATCAGGAGTGGGAGCAACAACTTCATGATCAATTTTGAATACTAAAACAAAACTACGAATGTATTCAACGACACCTTTCAAAGTATCCACTTCAACCATGACTTTCGCTTCACCTGCTTCCATTTCAGCTTTGTTCTCTTCCTTCATCTTTTATCTGCCTTCTTCCACTTCCTTTGTAATAGCTTTAATGAAACTCATAACTGGACCTTCACGAACATGATTATCAACCAAAATCTTTCCAAAAAATCATCAAAGTACGCTTTCGCGTAATAATAAAGTAACCCAACAAATGATGAACCAGCTTCTTTAGCGAAACTCGCTCTTTTCTTCTTCTTTGGTTTGAAAATCTTGTATCCATACACCCAGCTACCATCGGTGTCCTAGTATTTGTACTCCTTTGTTAGACGATAGGCTAATGATCTAGAGGGGGTGAATAGATCAACCGAATTTTTTACGGTGTTTTAAAACTTTTGGTTAACAAAAGCGTCCTGAAATTGACTTTCGTCTATTTCGAACCACTATTGGTAGGATCAGATATGCTACAAAACACGAAGAAAATTGATACGCTAAAGAATTTGAAAAAGGGAATCAATTATGTTTTTCAAAAATTATTAGTTTGAATGGATACACTTAATCACCTATTTCCAATGAGAAAAGAATCGATAAATTTGCTAAGGCAATTTATCGAACAAGTGATGTGCAAACAATTTGCTGCACAGACAAATCAACAAACAATTGGCATGCAATAGTTAACTAGTCAATTGTAATCTAAGTGTGGTTGAATGTTAAATCTAATTGCAATTACCAATTACAGTTCTCTATACAAAATGGTTTTGTATCACAATTTAACACTTAGACTAATTTCCAAATTAACAATTGAGAACCAATATTAATAGTAAGTAATAGAGAAGTAAGGAAAGAGGAATACAAAGATTTATTTAGGAAGTTCATGGTTCGTCCTCACTACGACTACGTCTTCCCCCAATTCTAAACGGGAATTGAGATAGATTTTATTACTTTGCAAATTGTTATTATAAGATAAGTTAATGCAATCTACAAACAAATTCAGTTTTGATGTTGATTCTTTATCTTCTATTCTCTTGACCTTAAGCAAGATCAAGTCGCCTAAAAGTCTCGAATTAATCCTCCGGTTACCGCTACTCCCTTGATCGAACCCACTATTCTTCAAGGCTTTCACTCGGTTGAATTACAATCGCAAATTATTGTCATCCAAAAACTTTGATTAATTCTCCGTCTACCATTACTCCCTTGACCGAACCCATCATTCTTAAAGGCTTTCACTCGGTTGAATCTAATCCAAAGCTTCTTGTCAAAAACCCCTAAATTACATTGATCTTGGAGGATAAAACCCCAATGGTTTTATTCAATGAAACCATCACAATCTTCACTCAAAGGAATCTTCAATTCCTATCCATGGACGTTATCAAACTTGATCATGTACCAGCAACACAAAAATGATTATGTGTAATTGTGTTAAGAGCAAGAAGAATAATGAATATGCTAAGTCTTCAGTATCTTTTAGGTTTCAAAGTTATTTTTCAATAAGTGCATGAATGTATATGTATGTCTGTGAAAAAAACAAAATTGGAAAATTCGTGCATAAAAAATGCCCAGAATTGAGCGACAGGTCGACCTCTGGACCCCATGCGTCAACCTAAACAAGGCAGTAATGTTTGGTGTTGATTCAGCTTAGTACGCGTCAACTCGTGCCTTCTATGCATTGACTCATTTTTTTTTTTTGAAATAAAAGCTTTTATTTACTTCAAAGAAACTATTACAGAGCAGGGCATTCTAGCCATAAATTGAGCCTATTTACATGAGGTTATTAACTATATGAGTCCTATATTTGGGTTTCATCCACCCTCTATAGACAATAGTATCTATAATGTTTCTAGTTACCAAGTGTCTATCTCTAACTATACCCTCTTCACCAAAAATCTTTGAATTTCTATACATCCAGATATTATAACATGTTTCAATTATAACAGCCTTAAGAATTCCCATTTTCCAGCCCTTACCTTTAGATTTCCTCAAAATCCAGGTAAGATCCAGTCTGCTAGGAACCTGCACTTTCATCCAATCAAGCACAGTACTCCAAATGCTCTTTGAATCCTGACATTCGAACAATATATGGTCACGATCCTCATCAGCCTTATTGCAAAGTTCACATAAGGAATGCTGCAATACACCAAATTTTTTCAATCTAGTTTTAGTAGGGTAACCTATCTTGACAAGCCAACCAAAGGATAGTTTTTGCTCTTGGCCGGGCAAAGTTATGTGCCAGCACCTGATACCATTCAACAGTGTTGCTCTCTTGCTTCAGTGCTTCATAGACTTTCATCATCTTGAATTTACCAAGTGTAGCCATACTCTGCCATATATTTGCAATCTGTCCTATCTCCACTCTTTTAGCCATGATGTTCTTGAGTATCCAGGTGCAGTTATTGCCAAGATTGTCCTGCATTATATCTCTACCCTTTAAGTAATAGGTATGAATCCATTTTACCCAAAGGCTATCTCCTTCCATACTGATATTCCAGAGGCATTTTAGGAGTGCTACAGAATTCCACGTTTTCAAATCAAGAATATTCAAACCTCCATGCTTGAGAGGTCTGCATACTTTCTGCCAGGCAACAGGGCTCTTCTTACTAGGTGTGCTTTTACCAGACCATATGAATGTCCTGCAGATGGAATCAAGTTTCTTTATGACACAGTCAGGCAAAGGAAGGCTGAACATCCAGTACTGAGCTATGGATGCCACCACACTTTTTACCAATTGGATCCTGCCAGCTATACTTAACAGCTTAGTAGTCCAATGCTTTATCCTGCTACTAATTTTATCAATCAAAGGAAGATAATGGCTCATGTGCAGTCTTTTACTCGATAATGGGATGCCTAAGTACCTGATTGGCAGATGCCCCTCCATGTAGCCTGTAGATATCATCACCTCTGCCTTTGTAGCATCATCCATACCTCCAAAAAAAGCCTTGCATTTCCTCGGGTTAACTATGAGACCAATAGATTTAGAGAAGGATGAGAAAGCTTCTATGAGAAGCTTAATGGAATTAGTATCCCCCTTGCTAAACATCAAGATATCATCAGCGAAAGTAAGGTGAGTGAGGTTTAATTTTGCACATTTACTATGGAAATGGAAATATGAGTTATTAATCATCTTTGCCATTACTTTATTCATGTATTCCATCATAATGACAAATAGGAGTGGGGAGATGGGGTCTCCCTGTCTAATGCCTCTCCTTGCTTTCAAAACCGCAGAGTATTCACCATTGACATTAAACCTATAGCTGACTGTGGAGGTGCCCAACATGATCCATTTTATGAACTTATTTGGCAGGCCAATTTCACTCATAATTGTTTCCAAGGCTGACCAGTCCACCATATCATATGCTTTCTGAAGGTCAATCTGAAGCATGCATCGAGGTGTACCTCCTTTCCTGTCATAACCTCTCATGAGCTCAAAAGCTAGCAAAATGTGATTTTGGATAACCTGGCCTTTCAGAAAAGATGCCTGGCTCTGATGGATTATGTCAGGGAGCACAGTGCCTAACCTATTAGTTAAGACTTTGGAGATAATCTTGAAGAAAGTTGTACATCCAGCAATGGGTCTAAAATCTTTCACTTCATTAGCAAGATCATGTTTTGGAATAAGTGTGACAATTGTACTATTGAAAGCTTTGTACAACTTACCTTTCACAAAGAATTCCTGGACAGCAGCTATCACATCCTGCTTTATATATTCCAGCTGGCCTTGAAAAATTTCGAGCCATAGCCATCAATGCCTGGAGCTTTAAGGTCTCCTATACCCTTCAAAGCTTCCCAAATCTCCTTCTCAGTTACATCACTAGTGAGGTAATCTCTTTGACTAGGACTGACTTGTTTTCCTCTTCTCATTGCCTCAATGTCCACATGTTTCAGATTGTTGTCCTTGGTTCCCATGAGTTGCTGATAGAATTGCATAACTTCCTCCATAATACCAGCCTGCTCTGACACCATACTACCATCAGATTTCTTCAGCATATTCATGCTCTTGCTCTTGTGTTTGGCTTTGATGGAAGCATGAAAATAAGAGTTGTTGTCATCACTAAGTCTCATCCAATCTATTTTCGACCTCTGGATCAGCATCTGCTCCTCTAGCTCATGAAGTCTAATGACTTCCTCAGTATACTTTGTCACCTTTGTAACTCTGCTCCCATCCATATTGTTTAACCTGAGATCCCTCTGTGCTAGCTCCAGATTATTCCTTGCCTGTTCCAATTGATGTTTCATATTGGCCAGACCCTTACTTAAGCTCTTTAGCTCAGGCTTCAGTCTTTGCAGTTTTCCCCACAGTTTAAACATTGGGCTGCCATCAATAGGTTTACTCCAGCTATTTCTAACAGCCTCCTCATACCCTGGTAAATCTGTGACACAGTTATAGAACTTAAATCTGCTACCTCTTTTGATTTGTTCCCTAGCTGTCAGGAGAAGCAGTGCATGATCTGAAACACTAGGGGAAAGAATATTCAGAGTTAAGTCATTGTATTTAGTAAACCAGTTCACATTACCAATAATTCTGTCAATCCTCGAGTGAATAGGATCCACAGTATGTCTATTGCACCATGTGAAGTAGTCTCCGCAGCTATCCATCTCACTGAGCCCTATTTGTAACATCATGTCCTGTAAATCACTATACTCAGATTCCATGACCATTCTGCCTCCAATTCTATCTTGGGCACTGGTGACATTATTGTAATCCCCAACTAAGCACCAAGGCTCATGAGGGCATATGGTCATACTGCTGATATCCCTCCATAACCTCTTTCTTTGCTCAAGGTGATTGCTACCATATATTGCAGCCAACCAGAAAAGGAAATCACCCTTCAGATCAAAGACTTTGCAGTGAATGTACTGATCAGAACTATGAGCATAATGAATATCATATTGACTATCATTCCAAGTGATCCATATTCTACCATTATCATGTGAATGATAATTATCCAGATACTTATCATAGAGATTGAGCATATCTCTAATCTTACTAGATTTAGCAAATTTGACTCTAGTTTCTATCAATATCAAGATGTCAGGCTTAATAGATTTGAGACGGGAACTAATCTCTCTGAGCTTTCCTGACTTGTTAAGTCCCCTGACATTCCATGAGGCTAGCATGGTCCCCTGTCCAAGGTCACTGTTAGGTCTTTCAAAACCTCCAGTGCCTCAAATCCATTCATACAGCTAATCTCAGGACAAGTTTCAGATAGAGCTTTTTTACCTCTTTCCTTGATTGAAGAACCTACAGTTATCCAATCATTCTCCTCAGGTTGTCTAGCAGGGTCTGATTTTTCCTCTGGTGATGCTCTATGATGCATTGACTCATATTGTCGACCTAAATAAGGCAGTGAGGTTTGGTGTTGATTCAACTCAGTATGCGTCGACTCATGGCTTTTGAGGTTGGTGCAAAACCACCATAATGAATTTTGACAGACTTCACAAATCAGCTTCAATATGAGTAGACCTATACAACTTAGGAGTCGACTCATGACTATGTAAATCACTCAAAAATCCATTTTTCATGATGCATATGTTTCACTTGACCCATGTATTTTTCAAAACACTTAATGCACATCTTTCCAAGATGAGTGTAATGCTTGTTCCAAGGAGAGTTCATCCAAATTTTACAAGCACATTTCTTATTATATTTTTAACATCATTAAAACCAAAAAGGACTTAGCACTCACATACTCCCCTTTTTTATGATGGAAAAACCATTTGAAACAATGAGTATTTTGACGGTCTATGAAGGACAAATGCTCCCCTGTCAATATGCATTAAAAAAATCTTGAACTCTCCCCAATTGCTTTTCTTCCCAATTGCTTATTCTCCCTTTTGAAAACATCAAAAAGAGAAAAAAGGCTAAAGAGATGTTAACACATAAATAAATTTCAGAGGCGATTGCAAAGTAAATGAGCATTAACGGACATTCACATATAATGAATTTAATGCAATGTTGTCAATAATTAACCGGAACACACATATCAAATTTCACACATTAGTCATGCAAACTAGAAAGTTTTTTAAGGATAAGATACAAGGAAATAAACATGATGAGATGCAACGAAGATAGATAAAATGCCTACTCACATCAAACATCAAATGACATGAATCAATGATGCAAATGAATACACATGAAGTATAAACAATCAAAGCGTCACTTTAAACATATAGATTGAAAGACTTATTAACGCAATCAATGAGATTTTAGGAAGTGAACAACAATGTAAGTTATCAAACATCAAGTGTACACATAGCAAGAAATATCTATTCATTCAATAATAACGAGGGATTAGGAGCCAAGAGTTAGAAACGATATTACCTCAAAATTTGAATGTAGACAACACTCACATATAGCTTACACTTTTTCAAACAAGGTTAAGCAATATATTGTCATCTTTCTCCTTCTCAAGTTACACTCATTTTGGGCCAATCAATTCCCTATTTAGTGTCTTTGTGTATGTCTTCTAAAGATACACCTATATCATGAAACGAAACACCTTTTCCAACATTTTTCGAATAAGACCCATCAAAAGCAACAAGCATAAATATATAACACAATCATGCTCTCTTATTGAACAACATGCATATCTTTCAAGAATAGGACAATTTAAATAAAATGCCTTCAAGCTTTTAAACAACACAAATTTTACCATTATGAAGTTTAAGAACAAACAAAATAAGGACATATGAGATAGAAAAAGGTGAAGGGTTACCTCAAATATCTACCGAATATAGTTCCTTTGTAATTATCAAAGGTTACAAAATCTTTCATTTATGCCACAAAGTCAAGGATTAAGATAATGTGACCCGTAATGCGCCTTGAACATCTACTATCGAGATCCCATACTCTCTTGTAGACACGATACATTTCACCTATATGGTTAACCAATGGAAATAGGTGCCAATTCTCATTGGGTCCTTGAGTGTTAGTGACATATTGGTTGCATTTAGGCAACCATTGGAAAATGCCTTTGGGAACTAAAATTCTTCGAAAACGACATTTCGCAATGGTTTGTCCTCACTTGCAACAATATAGAAAATTTAGATGATGAACATGTTCACTTTTGTTAGTTGATTCCTTTGAAACAAAAGTATACTTTTTATACAAAGGAGTAAAAGACTTTTTGAATTTAGTTGGATCAACGACAAAAGTTATTTTAGGTTGTAAAGCCTTGTCTAATTTGCCTTAAGAGTTTTCACTTCTTTTTGCCAATTGTGGCAAGTCTCACAACCAAACCAAGAAGATTGTTTATCCTCATTCTCATCCTTTTGAATATCTAGAATAGATTGTTTTAAAGCTTTCATATTCTTTTCGGTTTCTTCAACCTTAGTTTCAAGATATGAAAATATTTTCTTATTAGAAGCTAATCTTTTAAAAGCTTAAATAGTATATCTATGTAGTTCATCAAAAGCTAATTTTAATTGATAACGCGATACATTATCTAGAAGTTCAGGTTTCAAGTGACTTACATGTTTCTTTTTCTTGGGTTGATGAGCCATGAGACAAAGGTTTTCCTTTTCTCCTTTCTTTCTTGAATTGTCTTCACCTAAGAGTTTATTACTCTCCCAAGTTGTGTAAGCTTTACTAGGTTTGTTGTAATTTTTGCTTTGACTATTGCCTTTGTCCTTGTGCTTCTTCTTATTTTGTATATGATTCGTGAGATAAAGGTTTCTCGTCTCTTCATCATCACTTGAGTTATCTTCAGTTAAAGATTCATCACTTTCCCGAGTTATGTATGCTCTTTTAGGCTTGTTGTAATTTTTCTGGTGGTTCTTGTCTTTGCCCTTCTTGAGCAATAGACAATCCAGTTTACAATGGTCGGCCTTTCCACAGTCGAAACATAGTGTTTTGGATTTTCCCTTCTTGTTTTCATCTCGATTTAATTGTTTGGATTACTTTCCATGGTTGGTTAGGTTCTTGTCCGAATGTTTCACACCATTCTTCCTTGTGTACCTATAATACCTTCTCACAAATACTTCCATTTCTTCATCATCGACATCACTATAGTCACTCTTGTTTTGCTATTTGTTTGAGGTCTTGGAGCTTGAGGCTTTTAGAGATATAGAATTTTTCTCTACCTCCTTATCTTTGTTTTTCTCCTTCTTTACTATTTTCTCATGCACATTTAGACATATGAGATGTTGCTCGTGTTCTTCAAGCTTGCCAAAGAGAGTTGTAATGTCCAAAATTGAAAGATCATCAACTTCCTTTATAGCTGTAACTTTAGGTTGTCATTCTCTATTCAAACATCTCAAAAATCTGTTAGTTGCCGTCTCATTTGGAACAGGCTTCTCAAGTGCATTCAAACGACTTAGAAGATGTGAGGATCTCTTTTTCATATTAGAAATTGTTTCACTATTTTCCATATGAAAGACTTCAAACTCTTGAGAAACTTGTAATGCGTTCCACATAGCTTTAGCCGTCGTACAATGAGAGACGCGATAATCTTCATCAACCCCCAAAGAGGCTACCAAATAATTTCTCGCTTTCCAATCATACTAGTAATTTTTCTCATCTTCTGCATCCCAATTTTCTTCGGGTTTAGGAATGGTAACACCATCCTTGTTGGTCAATGTTATTTGAAACCGTCCGTCTTGGATGTCTTTCCATACTTTTCCATCAATATAATTGATATGAATGCGCATACAATCCTCCAATAGCCATAGTTTTTACCATTGAAAACCAGAGCTCTATTATGCGCCCATATAGGTTCGGAATCCATTCTTCTAATAAGTGTATTTAGAAGCAAGGATAAACCATGCTCTGATACCATTTGTTAGACGATAGGCTAATGATATAGAGGGGGTGAATAGATCAACATAAATTTTTACGGTATTTTAAAACTTTTGGTTAACGGAAGCGTCTCGGAATCGACTTTTGTCTATTCCAAACTGCTATTGGTAGGATCAAATATGCTATAAAACATGAAGAAGATTGATACGCTAAAGAGTTAGAAAAAGGGAATCAACTACGTTTTTCAAAAATTACTCGTTTGAATGGATACACTAAATCACCTACTTCCAATGAGAAAAGAATCGATAAATTTGCTAAGGCAATTTATCGAACAAGTGATGTGCAAACAATTTGCTGCATAGACAAATTAACAAACATTTGGCGTGCAATAGTTAACTAGTCAATTGTAATCTAAGTGTGGTTGATTGTGAAATCTAATTGCAACTACCAATTACAATTCTTTATAAAAAATGGTTTTGTATCACAATTTAACACTTAGACTAATTTCCAAATTAACAATTGTGAATCAATATTAATAGCAAGTAATAGAGAAGTAAGGAGATAGGAACACAAAGATTTGTTTAGGCAATTCATCGTTTGTCCTCGCCACGACTACGTCCGCCCCCAATTCTAAACGAGAATTGAGATAGATTTTATTACTTTGAAAATTTTTACTAAGGCAATTTATCGAATAAGTGATATGCAAACATTTTGTTACACAGACAAATCAACAAACACTTGGCGTGCAATAGGTAACTAGTCAATTATAATCTAAGTGTGGTTGATTGTGAAATCTAATTGCAATTACCAATTACACTTCTCTATACAAATGGTTTTGTATCACAATTTAACACTAAGACTAATTTTCAAATTAACAATTGTGAACCAATATTAATAGCAAGTAATAGAGAAGTAAGGAGAGAGGAACACAAAGATTTGTTTAGGAAGTTTGTCGTTCATCCTCGGTTCTACTACATCTGTCCCCAATTCCAAACGGGAATTGAGATATATTTTATTACTTTGCAAATTATTATTACAAGAAAAGTTAAAGCAATAAACTAAAAAACTCAGTTTTGATGTCGATTCTTTATCTTCTTTCCCCTTGACCTTAAGCAAAATCAAGTTGCCCAACAATCTCGAATCAATCCTCCAGTTACCGCTACTCTCTTGATTGAACCCATCGTTCTTCAAGGCTTTCACTCGGCTGAATTGCAATCGCAAATTATTGTCACCCAAGAACTTTGATCAATCCTCCGTCTACAGTTACTCCCTTAACCGAACCCACCATTTTCAAGGCTTTCACTCGGATGAATCTAATCCAAATCTTCTAGATAAAAACCCCCAAATCACCTCGATCTTGGAGAACAAAACCCCAATGGTTTTATTCAATTAAACCACCACAATCTTCACCTAAAGTAATCTTCAATTCCTATCCATGGTCATTATCAAACTTGATCATGTACCAACAACACAAAAATGATTATGTGTAATTGTGTTGAGAGCAAGAAGAAGAATGAATATGAGAAGACTTGTGTATCTTTCAGGTTGCAAAGTAATGTTTCAATGAGTGCATGAATGTATATGTATATGTATGAAAAAAGAGAGCAAAATATGGAAAATTCATGCACAAAAAATGCCCAGTATTGAGCGACAGGTCGACCTCTAGACTCCATATGTTGACCTAAACAAGGCAGTGAGGTTTGGTGTTGACTCAACTTAGTATGCGTCGACTTATGGGTTCTGTGCGCCGACTCATGGCTTCTGTGCGTCGACCTAAATAATGCAGTGAGGTTTGGTGTTGTTTAATCTCAGTATGCATCGACTCATAGCTTTTGTGCCTCGACTCATGGCTTTTGTGCGTCGACTCATGGCTTCTGAGTCAGCACATGAGTTGGTGCACAGGTTGATGCGAAGCCACTAGAATGAATTTTGACAAACTTCAACAATCAACTTCAGTATGAGTCGACCTATAGACCTTAGGAGTCAACTCATGACTATGTAAATCACTCACAAATCCATTTTTCATGATGCATATGTTTCACTTGACCCGTGTATTTTTCAAAACACTTGATGCACATATTTCCAAGATGAGTGCAATGCTTGTTCCAAGGAGAGTTAATCCAATCTTCACAAGCACACTTCTTATCCTTGAAGTATCACATCAAGAATATTTTTTCAATTATTGTTCTCTCAATCATTTGCTTTGGATTTAAGGTTTTTGAAGCTTGAGCAGAGTTTAGAGCCTTGTAGATATAGACTTCAGAGTCTAGAGAAAAGAAGGCTTGATTTATCAGAGTGATTATGGATTATTTGATGCAAATGTATTGACTTGATTATCCAGATGCTTAACCATTAGAGAAACACTTCTTCAGACTTCATCTACGCTTCCTAATATGATGAAGTTTAGAGTCCAGAGTCTCTCTGTCTAGAGTTTGCATAGATCAGAGTTTATGTTGTCTAGACTTCAGGGTCTTTTTTTCCCCAGAGTCTACTTTGTTTAGATTTAGCTTTGTTTGGACTTTGTTCTGTTCATAATTAGAGTCTAGTTTTTCTTAGAGTTTGCTTCGTTCAAAGTCAGAGTCCATTTTCTTTATCTGCACACTTAATGAAACAATTAGTGTATAAAATTATTCTCTATACTTTGTTATCATAAAAAAAATTAAAGATTGTAGATGTGAAACAAAGTTTGTTCCAACAGTCTCCCCCTTTTTGATGATGACAAACACCTGTATTTTGAACGAATCACAGTTCAGGAATGAAACAGATGAGAACTCAAACAACACCTTGAAAACCTAAAAAAATATATAACACGACACATTTAAAAAAGGATGATCATTACTATTGTAATACATTAATGAAATAAGAGGCACCAAAACATGATTTTATTTTACCCAATAAGGCAATAATTCCCAAAGATATCTCAAGCGTTTTGACAACTTAAGGAAGTAGTGGGACAAATGTCACACTTCTCTGCCGTAACCAACAAACCTAAAGATAGAAAGTCCCAGGACTCTGGAGCGAGTTTCTTGTACCATATCATGGCGCATTTTCTGAGTGTTGTTGGGAAGACCCTGCACCAGATGGCGCCCCTGATGTTGTGGTAATCGAGGGCAGATTCAATGTCCTCGAGGTGATCATTGGGGTCTGTCGTGCCATCATATGCATTGAGGATTGGTGGTTTTCCAGCCTGCGGGGGAGAGGAACCCTCATGATTGCGTGGGATAGTGGTCAGCAGGGGTGATCTTTGTCGTTTCAAACGTGAGACTTAGAGGGCGATGAGTAATGGTGGCGCCCTCTATCATGTCGGGGCATGCCCTTCAATTGTTTCCTTAATTTGTTAGTATCTTCGGTGGTCTTAGTCTTCTTGACAGTTAGGGAGCGTCGCTCCTTACGAGGGGGAGTGCGCTATTGCTTCTTGGTGGCCGCCGACATCTTCCTTTCTCGTCGAGGTCCCCGAACTCGTGGTTGGGGGGATAAACTTTGAGACTCCTGGTGCCCATGCCTCTGCGGGGGAGTTAGGGATAGTGTCTATTCCCGTCGAGGGGAAAGTGTGTGGGATCTGAGATGACGGGACCTTCGAGGAGGTGTTTGAGACTATGCCCCCTCTCACCGGGGCGAGGATCTGGACTAACGGTGTTTTCACGGAGGAGTGCGCGATCGATGTTCCTTCTCCAGCCTGGCGATGCGCTGATTCCATTGGTGTAGCAGGAGGTTGGTGTGGTTGATGGCACCGATCAGGGCTGCGTGGCTGGATCGGCGTTGGCGGACAAGGGGATGTCCGCGTGGGCAGACAGGTTGTCATCTTGCGGATTAAGATCACACAACGAGACCTGAGTCGAGGAAGAGGCAGTTTGCCCGTCCCTCTGGTCGCCTTGCCCGTTGACAGCAGTGGCGTTTTTTGATCAGCTCAGCGAGATGGAAAGGGTCGCCATTGGCGTTAACGTCATTGTTGCCGATGGCCATGATGATCGGTAGGTTGGTTGAAATTGCTTTGGTCTTATGCATGGAGAAGACACGGAGGCAAATGTTCCCACATACGACGCCATTTTATCGTACTTGATCAAAATGGATCGTCTTGGCCTACAGCTTGTTGGACTGGTGAAAATGGAAGGGGTGTACCTCCAAGGTATTCCGATGCCAAAGTGAGAAAGATAGCAGAGAAGCGCAAGTACAAGAGAGTAAGAGTATAAATAATGAATATCTGCCCTCTTGTGAAAAAGAGTATTTATTGTCTCCAACGTTAGGCCAAGATCTGCTGTTTTGGACTGAATTGTTTGGAAGCCTAAAACGGGAGACTGCTAGGATCCTATGTGGTAAGGCTGAGTCAGGAAGTGACTTTCATCCTGAGTGAATTGCCCATAGGATTCGGAGGAGGAAGAGCGGGTCTTCCGCTAAGCACTTGACTTCATGCCCTACGTAGGGCACGACCGTGGTCGACCACGTGCTCTGCACCGAGTAATAGGGTTGAAGTTCCAAACGGTTACTCAATCTATTAAGACCTTTAATCTAGATTGGGCCCAACGTAGCTAGAGGTGTCAATTTAAGGGGCAAATTAATTTGGGCCCTAGACCCTATAATAAGAGGGCCTAAAATAATAAACCCTCAAATACATAGGGCCCAATGTTAGAAGGCTCTAAAATTTGAAAGGGGGCTATAAGGCTCCAAATAAAATAAAAAACTTAAATTTAAAAAATAGAATAAAATTAAAAATAAATAAATAAATTTTAAATAATTTTTTTTAAAAATATGTTTAAAATTTTCAAAAAACAACAACTTGTTAAATTAGTTTTTTTAAAAAAATTTAACAAAAAATAAATTAAAAATTCTGTTAAAAAAATTCCAAAAATAAAAAAAAGTTTTTCCAAAAAAAAAACTTCAAAAATATATATATATATATATATATATATATATATATATATATATATATATATATATATATATATATATATATATATATATATATATATATATATATATATATATATATATATATATATATATATATTGAGTAGGACTTTATATTTTTTTCTCCAAACATAAACATTCAACAAAATCATACAGCCCCATACCATTGCAAACCCAATCATAGCATATACATAAACCAAAAAAAAGAAAACCATACATACAATTCATACCTTCACATTTTCTACAAATCAAACCATACACAATAAGGTTAATAACAAGAAATCTATACACACATTTCAAAATAGAACTATAGAGAATATCATACTTTACCCTATAAAACAGCCCCATCTATTTGCTCAATATAAACAATATCACAAATTAACTTCCAAAAAATTTAACAAAAAATAAATTAAAAATTCTGTTAAAAAATTCCAAAAATAAAAAAAAGTTTTTCCAACAAAAAAAACTTCAAAAATAATATATATATATATATATATATATATATATATATATATATATATATATATATATATATTGAGTAGGACTTTATATTTTTTTCTCCAAACATAAACATTCAACAAAATCATACAGCCCCATACCATTGCAAACCCAATCATAGCATATACATAAACCAAAAAAAAGAAAACCATACATACAATTCATACCTTCACATTTTCTACAAATCAAACCATACACAATAAGGTTAATAACAAGAAATCTATACACACATTTCAAAATAGAACTATAGAGAATATCATACTTTACCCTATAAAACAACCCCATCTATTTGCTCAATATAAACAATATCACAAATTAACCATGGCCACAGTGACAACTAACCTCCAAAAACCTATGCTGCTAATAATTCTTAACTAACTTTCAACAACATAACAACAGAACTCTCACAAAAATAAGGTCTCTTCAATGGGAAAAAAATGCATTATGCAAAAGGCCTAAAATTTTAGGGCCTAAATTAAATCTTAATAATTGGGGGCTCAATATAATAAAGTTTTAATAGGGTCAAATTATTAGGACTTTTAATTATTGAACTTGTTCGACAGCTCTAAACGTAGCCGATGTTGGGCCTGCTCGGGGGCCAATCTAAAACAATACTCCCTCCGTTTTTTATTATAAGTCGTTTTGGGAAAAAAAATTGTATTTAAATATATGTCGCTTTACAATTCCAATGAATAATTAATGCTATTTTTCCTGTTATATCTTTAAATATTTCTTATTCTCTTTCCTTTCAATTATATAAATTTATCTTCCACATGTCATAAATGAAGGATAATTTTGTAAAAACCTTCATAATTTCTCATTTTCATACAACAATTATTATTTTTCTTAATCTGAGTGAAAAGTCTAAAACGACTTATAATAAAAAACGGAAGGAGTATTGTTAGTGTATTTTTTTTTGGTTACAATTGTTAGTGTATTTTTCATATAATAAATACCTTGGAAAAAATTTCTCACTCACTTAATTACAAAATATTTTGAATTAATTAATCGAGTCGGTGGACATGTCTGTCTGTTACAAACAAATCATTCAATAATTGGTAGTAAGACCGTGTTTCATAAAGCCCACCAGGAAAACCCGTTCTATATAACAGCCCGAAACCCTAATCACAGCAATCACAAAATCAAAACCAAAAACGCGTTGAAGACTTTTGAGGCGGCTATCATCTCCTTCGTTCTGTTCATCGCCGGTAAGGCAATTCGAAGTCTCTGATAGCAGTCGAGACGCAGCCACCGTCTAGGGTTTTGTTTCTCCTCTCATTCGTTATCGATTTTTCATGCTCGATTGTTTTTGATTGTTTTGTTTTCCAAATTGAATCTATTCGATATTCTTTGTATTCAGAAAAAAGAAAAATCTCATAAACAAGCTTTTAATTGATTCTAGTTTTAGTTTTTTGTCCGATTGTTGATTGTGGTTTTGTGAATTGCGTTGATTTCAAATCCTTGAAATTAGGGTTTGAGAATTTGGGGATTTTACGGTTTCAGTTTAATATTTGTTCCTCAATTCTTTTGTGCTTGTGAATCCCATGGCGGCAGGACGTCAAAGTGTTTTGGGGAAGAGGGAATCTTACAAGCATGATTCTGTCAAGGAATTTGTGTATTGTAAGTATGATGATTCTTCTGCAAAAGAAGAGAGAGAAGAAGGTGAGATTCTTGTTGATGGGGATGAAGTTTTACCACCGTCAGAAAAGAGGAGAAAATTCTCGCCCATCGTTTGGGATCTGGCAGAGAAGAAGGCGAAAATCTCTTCCAAAGATGGGGTCAAGCATGTTGCTGAGTCTCTATCTAGATCACCTGTTGATGAACAAAGTCCTGAAGGTAAAGGTGTTTTGAGTGAGTCTTCGCTGAATTCCTCTTGTGTTGTTGATGAAAGTGAGATGCAGGGATGGAACATCACAAAGTCTAAATGGGCTTCTGATGATCTATCACCTATGGGTGAAGATGATAAATACAAGCAAGATAAAAGAAGTTCAAGTTTAGAAGTTGGTGGTTCTTCGGGTAGCACAATCACTGGATCTGATATTGATGATGAGGTTAGTGATTCTCCGTCGGATTCCTTTGAAAATAGTGATATGATGCATGTGCAGAGAGGGTTTAATATGTGTCAGAGTTGCAGAACTGTGTCCGAGTTTGAAATGATTAAGAAAATAAACGAAGGAACTTATGGTGTTGTCTATAAAGCTAAGGATAAGATGACTGGAGAAGTTGTAGCATTAAAGAAGGTGAAGATGGAGAAGGAAAGAGAAGGCTTTCCATTGTCAGCCTTGAGAGAAATGAATATTCTTTTGTCTTTAGATCATCCATCTATTGTTGATGTTAAAGAAGTAGTGGTGGATGATGATGATAGGGATGATGGTACTTATATGGTAATGGAGCATATGCAGTATGATCTCAAACAATTAATGGAGGCTAGGAACCAGCCTTTTAGTTTGGGTGAAATAAAATCTTTCATGAAGCAACTTCTTGAAGGTGTCAAGTATCTCCATGATAACTGGATTCTCCATAGAGATTTGAAGACATCTAACATTCTAATGAATAAAGAAGGGCATCTGAAAATATGTGACTTTGGAATGTCAAGGCAGTACGGGAGTCCGCTTAAGCAATATACTTCTCTTGTCGTTACATTATGGTACAGGTGAGTATCAGTACATCATGCAAGTTATTTAATTTCTGATTTATGCTGTTTCATGTATATTTATATGGTTATGTTGTTATTGTGTGCAGAGCCCCTGAACTTTTATTGGGCGCTAAAAAATACTCCAAAGCAATTGATATGTGGTCATTGGGCTGTATAATGGCTGAATTATTTTCCAGGGAGCCTCTTTTCAGGGGTAAAACTGAAATTGAACAACTTGATAAGGTTAGTTAAAGTGTCAATTTGATATCACTTTATATTCAATTAAAGGTTATATATAGTGTGACACAACTTTGCCATCCTAGTAACATTTGTTTGTTTGTTATCTGTCTGCAGATTTTTCGAACCCTTGGTACACCCGATGAGAAGATATGGCCAGGATTTTCCAAATTGCCTGGATCTAAAGCAAATTTTGTCAAGCAACGGTAAGCTTGCCTTTTATATTCTCATATTTATTGAGATGCTCAATTTTATGAATGATAATACTATGTTTTTCAACCTTTGACGTGCAGTTATTGATATTGCAGGTGTAGTATGCTAAGGATGAAGTTTCCAGCTGCATCTTTCACTGGTTTGCCAGTTTTATCCGAGTCGGGATTTGACTTGTTGAGTAAGCTCCTAGCTTATGACCCTGACAAGGTATGTTATTTATGTAATGATGCTTTATTGGCTTTTTGATAGTTGATTCTGAATAATACAACTGAACAGAAACTGTTAATTTTCTTGTAGAGAATATCTGCTGAGGCTGCTCTGCAACATGATTGGTTTCAATGAAGATCCACTTCCCAGAACCGATGACAACTATATTTTCTTCATCCTAGTTGCTAGCAGCTTAGACAGGTACTTATGCTAGAGCGGGATTCATGAAAAACCCAGAGCAATGCCTTATGTTAACCCACACTTTTCCAACTTCTCTTTCCACACTAATGATCTTATACTAAGAATGATGTGATTGCCAAGCACACAGTAATTGACTTCATTAGGTTTTTTGTTTATAAAATTGGAAGCGGCATGTATGATGTACAATGAGATGAGAAGGTATGGCACCTGATTTTTTAATATTGATATCCATGTAGTCGTGTACCCTTTATGCTGGGTAAAATTTGTACATATATTTCAGGACTGAAGTAATAAATGAGTTTTTGATATGGTATGGTTCCTATTCTATTTTATGGCTTTTGTTTCCAATTTTATTTTTTGATTAAGCCTTCTAATTTGAGGCTGCCAAGTTTTGTGGTTACTTTCTATGTTGCAACTACTTTTTGCCACCAGGAAAGGCTCCTTAAAATTTGGGTACAACAATGCTCGAATTGGTGATAGCTGTTGTAAATCAATCAAGGGAAACTTTATTTGCACCTTGATCAACAGGTCATGATGTTAGTTTCTGAGTTTGTAAAGTTTGTTCTTAAATACGATGATATTATATACTAGAAAAAATGTTAAATTAACTAGTGGCTTGAAAATGGATTACAAGGAAGCGAGTTGGTTGGTGTGAAGAAAGGTTTCAGAAAGAAATGTTGGAAGGTTTTTTTTTGCAGGCAATGCTCCATAATATGCTTGAAGTTTCACTGTCACTCAATCTATGCCTTCCTTACTTCAATTGTGGGCTTGTTTTGGTGACTGTGTTTGACAAACTTCAACTAGACATTGTAAGTTGAGGAAATTAGTCAATCCTTTCATCTGGTGCTGGTCTTGTTTCTATTTAGTTTATTATTTATTTATGACCTTCATTCAATTTCAAAGTCATATGTTGAGGTTATCGTGGATATAGAATTTATATGTTGTTCTGAATAGGCCATTAACCTGAGGGAACTCTTGTTTCTGAATCTGGTGCAACTATTCCTATTTTTATGGTTACCTAATCACCGACCATTTGATGTTTGCAGTTGTTCTTTAGCCTCCCCCTCTCTATTCTTTAAAACTGGAAAATTCTGTCGTCTATTTGTCTTGTCTTAATCTTTGAATACTATAACTAATTAACTTTACTATTGCAAAATATAAAAATATTCCTTGCCTGTATTGTGATTTTCATCTTGGTACATTACATTATTCATTACCATGTTTGTAAGAATATCAGACCATTTGAAGGATTTGGTGTTCTCTACCCATAATTTCAAATCTTTTCTCTCATTCTGTATGTCAAGTCTCTTCTTGCCACGAGAAATACAGAAGACATTTAAAGAAATAAATAAAGGAAATAAATTGTGGATTGAATTGAGAGTGAAGTCTAGGAAAAACGGGTTGGTTGGGAAGAGATCCTCCTGTGAAAAATTGTTTAAGTGAAATCGGATGCTCTTTATAAAGCAAAAAAATGAACATCCCATGACTTAACAAAAAGGATAAATTCAGTCAATTTATAACAGACGATTATAGAATAGTAAAATTGTCTACAACCTAAATCAGGGATGCATCTTCTGATGCTTGATAAGAGAGGATGGGACTAATGTTCTTGGTGAATGCAGGAACCAAATTTTAAGGTAATCTGCATACTGGAACAATTAATTGAGGTTGCAGGTGACAGTGAAAAGAGATAGGATGGGATGCAGATGCACTATGAAAAACTGAAAATGCCTGATTATGGAGATGTAATTTTGAACGTGTCTAATATATGCACACTTCATTTAATTTTTAATTAAGCTCCAATTCTATGAATAAATTTATTCCGAAAATATATTTTTCGGAACCTTCTAAAGATAGAAAACTTGAATGTCTTGAGAAATTTGCTATTGCATTGCTGCAACAATCTCAATTTCCAGATAAAGAAATTTCAAAATTGAATTCACTTGAAATTTTTATGTTTACCATTGTATCAATTTTGAATTTGTATTTGATAGAACACAACTACCTAGCCTAAAATTTTTTGTTATAATTTCCTGTGGGAATTCAATGATTCGCTGATGCAGGAAGTTGGACTTGCCAATGGACCATGATAACAACCAAATCCCCAACTTAGAATTTGAAATTTCGTACTCTTGAATCTTTGCCACAATTGGTGATTTTTCCTCAATGGGTTCGAGGATGTACAAACACACATAGTCTGGTAATTTGTGTCCGTAAATGGAAGAATACAGAGGAAGCAGGAAGCCCACTACTGCGAGACACCCATATTTTAAGAAATGCAATTAGTTGGTTTTGAAAATGTATTTTTGGAGAATTTCCAAAATAAATTTACAGAATCGGGATGGTCTCAAAAAAATGAATGAGTTGTATTGTGTGTATGTGGTGCGTTAGGAAAGAAATTTTCATAAAAAATAGGGCCCCCACCACCACTAACACCACTTGCGTATTCTCAATATGAGAAATGTCAAGATCACTTTTTTCAACATTCTCTCAAATATTCACTCATTCACTCTGTTATTGGTTGAAATATGTGTGGATCTTACCACTTTATGTGAGAGCTATTTTTAAAGTGGGATTCACACATGTTTCAACAAATAAAAAAGTTGGTGTTTAAAAGAGTGTTGAAAAGAGAGTGTTGCTAGCACTCTTCTTTAATATATAACTATGTCCACTTGTGAAATATACCAATGTTCTATTGAATTATTATTATTAAATACTATAGTATAAAAAACAATTTAAATATATTAATATGAATAATTTTAGTATTTTGTGCTTTTAATTTAAAATGTAAATTATTATTTTGTGCCATTTGTTGTCTATAAGATTCCTGGTGGAGAAGTATTTAAGTAGAGTAAAAGGAACACCGAATGGGACTTTTGATAGAAAAATAGTACCGTTGTGAGAAAATCATAGATTGGAATTTGGATGTTGAGGATTGTGGTTCAACTCATATTTCATGAGCCTAAATATATAATTTTTTTTTTAACTTGTATAAGTTTTTAGTTGTTTGACTTTTGATTTTTACACACATTAAATGACAGTTTATCTTTGTTAATTTATTTTGTGATTGTATCTTCTTTTTAATGTTCTAACACCGCATTATAAATGTAAAGAAGTCATGATGGCAACCCTAGACACATGTCATCTTGGTAACCATTCTTGCCAAATGTCATCTTAATAACAATCCTCGCTACATGTCATTTGATAATAATTCTAAATACAAACCATAATAATAATTATAGAAACTCTATATTAAACTAAATAAATATATAATAATAATAATATAATAATAAAATTAAACCATCAATATTATTAATAATAATAATCTACTTAATATCTAATTAATAATAATATTAAAATAACAATAACAATAATAATAAAAATAGTAATATAATAACGAACTACTATGATAATAATAATCTACTTCTACTTAATATAAATGTAAAGAAGTCATGATGACAACCCTAACCACATGTCATCTTGGTAACAATTCTTGTCAAATGTCATCTTGGTAACAATCCTCGCCACATGTCATTTGATAATAATTCTAAATATAAACTATAATTTTACAAACTCTATATTAAAATAAATAAATATATAATAATAATATAATAATAAAATTAAACCATCAATATTAATAATAATATACTTAATATCTAACTAATAATAATATTAAAATAACAATAATAATAAAACAAAAATAATAATATAATAACAAACTACTACAATAATAATAATAATAATAATAATAATAATAATAATAATAATAATAATAATAATAATAATAATTATAATAATAATAATGACAATAATAAAATATTCATCTAACAATATTATATCTTATTATTCTAATTCTTATTTTTTTATACAAAAAAATATTTAATTATCAAAAAATAATTATTATAATACAAATTTTTAATTAACACTATTATACTCAACAAACATTATTATATCTTATAATCCTAATTCTATTTTAATTATTTTTTTAACTATTATCTTTTAGTTATTATGTTTAATATTAAAATTATAATTTTTTATATGAACTATAAATTACTTAGTTTTTCTAAATAATAAATAAAAATCACAAATATAAAAATTATTTTAATTTTAATGAATACAAAAATTGTAATTAATATACTATATTGATGATAATATATAAACATTAAAAAGTAAAATAAATGTGTTTAAAATTTCTACTCGACAAAAAAAGAAGATATGCTATTCAAAATACGTTTTTAGAAAATTACGTGTTTTCTAAATAAGTACTCAAATTTTTTTTATAATAAATTTTTAATGCATTTTTTTTACAATATTTGAATATGAAAATTATCAAGTACAATATTTATTTAGTATTACTGTACTAATTTTTTTTAATAAATCATTATGACTATCAAAATTAAATAAAAATAAAATTCTATAAATCATTATTTTCCCCATATTTAATTATAAACACTTTAGATATTTTTTGAATTTATTTAAATATAAATATTTTATGTTATTTTTCAATTTAACTTTGACCATTATTTTTCTTTTAAAAAAAACTATAATCAATAACTCTCTAATTGTATTAATAAAAATATTTAAATATTAAAAATACCAGTTACAACATTTATTAAGTGTTATTATACTAAAAATATTAATAAATTATTATATTAATTAAAAGAAATTAAAAATAAAAATCCTATAAGTCATTGTTTTTCCTTTACTTCATAGTATTAATTTTCTTACGGGACTAAAATATTTTCTATAAATATTCACGATTTGGATCACACAAAAATTTATTATTATTAAGATATTTTTTAAATATAATCATTTAATACAAATATTAATTTATATGAATAATAATTTTTATTCTTTGTTGAACCAACTTTTAAATATTTTGTTCATATTTCATAACTACTCCATCACTCAATTACAATAATAATAATTAATGATAAATTATAATTAGTTGAATTGTGAGCAGAGACGGATCCAGAAATTTTAATAAGTGGGGTCAAAGTTAATTTTTTATATTCAAAAATTAAAATCAAATAATATAAATATTTATAAAAAATATATAAATACTTATGCGTAAAATAATGATAGTGTATATTTAAAAAGTTAAATATTACAAAACAAAATACCAATGTATAAAAAAAACACGGCATCTTTTGACACACTATATTCCAACCAACTACCAAATTTAAGAAATCAATCGGGATTGAACTTGCGTAAAGACTTAACAATTTGTCGTTGTGGAAAATTAAATAGGAGATTTGTGAAGGAAAAAATAAAGTAGTGTGTAGAAGAAGAAGACAAAAATTGATTAGAAATAAAAGAAATAGGCTTTTGTAGTGTACTCTGCTATGCAGATTTAATAAAAAGAAACTTTCACATGCCTTTTTACCTTCCATTTACTTTTGAGAAAGACAAAAATAAAACGAAAAAATAAAATTTAATGTCAGTTTATGTTTTCTAGAGGCTTGAATTTAATGTAAATGAATGGTGTGGTGACATGAAAATCTTTTTTGTGGGGTCAATATACCAAAAATAATTATTATTAGTATTAAAAATAAAAATTAAGTGGGGTCACTTGACCCCAATTGATACCACTTAGATCCGTGCCTGATTGTGAGTTACAATTTTTAATCTTATTTAAAATAATATTAATTAATAATAAGTTTTAATTAGAAAAATTGAGAGTACAGTTTTTAATAAGAGTTATTTTGTTTTTAATAATCATTATTGTATATATAAATACTTATTTGATGAAGAAATTTTACATATTTATACTATATATTTCGGCTAAGTCTTCATCATTCTCTTCATACAATTGATACTTTCAACTACGATTTATTTTATACAATTGATACTTTCGACTATGATTTATTTTATATTGCAGATGGTTCAACTTATTTTATCATAACAATTATCTATATTTTAACTATAATTTGTTTTCTATTTTGGATTGTAGATCCTCATTCTTCTATTCTAACCATGTTCATAAGGTACCAACTTTTTTTATTGTGTGTCAAACTTAAGATTAAACTTTATTCTATTATATAAGTTATGTCAATAATTTAGTTGTATTATTTTGTAATAATTTTTTTGAGAATAAATATAATATTATGTTATCTACTTTTACATTGTTCTCTTTTTTTTCATAACTTAATTTGAATGTAACAATTTTTAGATGAATGAAAAAATAGAAAATTTATATTGTTGATACTTCTGTACTTTTACTATTTGAGAATTATGTGAAAAATGGAAACTCATGTAAGTATATGTCTTTAACAAAAATATTTTAGAGATATACGTGCCTGATTTAATTTATTTACTTAATTATTGAAGATCTCCAAAGGCCTTCAAAAAGAATTTATGCATACAAAAAATATTTCTCATTTGTAGTATATTTTATTGTGTAAAAATGAGAATGATAATAATGACATATTTTGATATAGTCATGATATATATTGCTTTAATTGTAATAAAGAAAAATATTAATGTAATTTTAGTGATTATTATGATAGATTATTTAATAGGTATGTATTTTTCTTATTTATAATTGTTAGTTTAATATGAATATATAATATTTAATTTAAATAAGATTGATATGAAATATATTGGTTTATTTTAAAAATATATATTGTAATTTATTTTTATTTTTATTGTTTGTTATAATTTAATAATGATAATTGAAGCTATAAAAAACTAACAATTATGTAAGAAATAAAAAGATAAATGATAAGATAAATGATGATAATGATAATACTAATTAGATTTATAAAGCGTACTATGCTATAATGCTTAAGAGGTAAGAATAATAATTGTTCTAATATGATAATGAATATAAATAAAATTATATATGATATAAAAAAATATTATATGATAGAATGGTATGATAACAACTTATTGTTATATCAAGTTTAATTATTGATTTTGACTAAAAAAATTAAACAAAAATACTTTATTTCAGACTTTAAATCAAATGTTGATACGTACGACTTAAAGTTTTATATGTAATTTTTTTAGTAGTTAGTTTATGGTACTGAATTTTTTTTAATATAGTTCTTTTTATTTCTTCAAAACAAAATAGAAAAAATATAAAGTTTATTTATATTTAAAATATTATTGATAATGACATATTTTAATATAGTTATAATACATGTTGTTCTAATTGTATTATAGAAAAATATTAATATAATTTTAGTGATTGTCATACTATATTTTATTAGTTATAATTTTAAATAAAGAATTAAATAATTTATTATTGTAATTATCAAATTTAATTCATAACAGTTTTGTTTTAATATGAATTGTTGAGTAGTTTTAATCAGTTACATATACAGATTTTCATTTTAAATGTAATAATGAGTATGTGAGAGGTCATGGGTGTTACTAAAAATTTATAAAGTAAAAAAATAAAATAATTAAATTAGAATAAATGAGTGGTAATAAAGAAGATAATGAATTTAAGATGTTACTAGATAGACATAAAGTAAAAGAAACAAATAATAGGAATACATATTTTCAAAAATAAATCAAATTTATACAAAAATTTAAATGTATAAAATATGAAATTTTATAATTATTATAAAATTATTATTTTATAAAATCTTATATAAGAATATTAACAATTATAAATATATAAAAAATTTATCTAATTTTTTTTTATCAAAGTAAAAATATAAAATTTATTTATATTTGAAAAATAATTTATAATGACATATTTTAATATAGTCATAATACGTGTTATTCTAATTGTATTATAGAAAGATATTAATGTAATTTTAGTGATTGTCATAATATATATACATTTGCATATTTGAACAATGCTCTTCCATTCTTTCTATGTTTATGTTAATAGTTTTCTCTCTCTTTTTCAAAGCATTATAACCAACAAAATAGTTGATTTTTATTACACATCATTTTAATAATAATGTCTATTTATATGAATAATAGGTATGATTATTATTTTATTTTATATATAAATTAAATTTATAAATTATATTATTATTATTATTATTATTATTATTATTATTATTATTATTATTATTATTATTATTATTATTATTATTATTATTAACTATCTCTATATATTCTTTTGAATTACATAATTATTTGCGGAAAATAAAATTTATTTGTAAGTTATAATCGCTTTAGTTGTAAGTTACTAAACTCTATTTTTTTTAAAGTTATGTAATAATAGAGTATTTAATTTAATATAATATATAAGTAATAAGTATTATAAATAATTAATTTATTTTTTAATAAATGAGAAATACGAGGACTAATCTACAAATTTTTTTTATCATAAAAGTATATTTAAGAATCAAAATGTCACTATTTAATAAAAAATTTAAGATAGCTTCTTCACTAAAAAATTAATAAAGTTTAAAATCATTAATGCCTATAAAATTGAAAGAAAAAAATTCTTTAAAGTTTTATTTTAATTTTAAAAATCATTTCTCCTTTAATTTAATTATTTGAAGTAAAAATAATTAATTTATTGAGATGATTAACCCATAATAAATAATAATTTTCTATACTGAAATAAACACTTCATTAACCAGGTCACAGTATATCTCTTCCACTATACTAAACACAAAAAAAAATCATAAAAATATGAACGAAGTTACTTGATTAACATAAGCACACCGAAGAAAAATAAATATAGGTAGATATTTATGATTTTAAAAAATAAAAAATATCTAGAAAATATATGATTTAAAACTTTTTTTGGACTTCACATTGAATAAGAAATTTCCGAGGTTTTGTAAATTATAGACTAAACACTAAAAAAATAATTAAAATTTAGATTAATTTACTGTTATATGTATTATGAATTTAATGATTAATCACAAATATTGTCTATAAATAATTTAATATAACACTTTTTATAATATACCATTATTCACGTTAGTATGATAAATCTTTTAAATTTAAAAAATATCATTGAAATTTTTTATATAAATAAATTATTAAGGATTTTCATATTTTTAAAATTTTGTTTATATTTTATAAAATTTTAAAGATCGTTTAAGCATATGATATAATTTATATATATAAATTATTAAGGTAAAAATTCTAATCAAACCCGTGCCGTGCAACGCACGGGTCATAAATCTAGTTTAATTAATCCCCTTTATTTGGAGATAGATAAGAAAAATTTTTAAATCTAGTTTTAACAAAATATTAAGTTTGAAATTTTTTATGAATAAAAACTTTGTAAATTTGGGGTAATAGTTATCCTTGTCATAGATAGAAACTTTAAACTTTTTATTGAGAAAATGAAAGAAAAATGTAACTATAAAATGTACGCAAAAAAGAAAAAGAAAAAGAAAAGAAGGATGAATAATCTTGTAAAAAGATAAAAATAATATCTAGTATCTAAATATTAGTACTAATACATAAATCTATCATGTGTATGCAAAAGTAAAACCGGGTGTTTTTAAAAAGTCATTTGCTCAACTTCAAGTAGTAAAATTCTACTACTCAAATTTTTGGGATGTAGAACACTAAAACACAATTTTAGTGAGAAATTGCCTGCGGTGACTTTTAAAATAAAATTTCCAATATGTCATACTGTTAAAAATTTCTCAATATGACTCACTTTTTTTTACACAGTCAGCTATTTTTGGCTGAGGGTATTTTAAGAGGTAGCTTCATCAAGACCCTCTTTTATTTTTTACGTATTTATTTAAGTTAATTTTTTAAAATTAATATAATAACAAATATAATATTTTAATAATTATTTTAAATTCATTCTTTTTTACCATTTCTTTTAAAAAATAATTATAATAATTATAACATCCTTTGACAGTAGACCCGCATTCAATAAAAATCTATTGATTTGTGTGGTGATTCTCTATAAATAACATATTAAAATAAGCATTGTTCATCTCACTTAGCATTTATCCCCTATAATCATTTATGTATCTGCTATTGTGTTTTATGGGCATGAAAATAAAATGAGTGTTGGTCTAGATCCGCATTAGAATTTTAGAACATTGATTACAATCATCAACATGAATTACAACGTTTAAAGGTGAGAAAAATAGAATATTATTGTCCATACATAACTCTGATCGATGATGGCGCTTATGGTACGTTTCTGTATTATTTGTGTCGTGTTGAAGGTGACTTAGATGCAGGGCCGGTGGAGGAGCTGTGCAAACAGACCTATTGCACAGGGCCTCTTAATGCATAGGGCCTCATAATTTGTAGTATTTTTTTTATTTAAGGTATGTCATGATATAATTTCAGTATTTATAACAGTTATATTATGAAATTGATGACACAGCTGTTTGGAATTGGAACCATATACTAAAAATAGAGAATAAATATATACTAATAAGTAATAACTGTCTAAAGCTATTTCTTCCCACTGTCTAAAGCTATTTCTTCCCCCTTTTCCATTTAATAATATGAAATGAATTAATGGCATAAATGGGTAGAAAAAAATATATCCTACGGTTTATTTTAATATAAATAAAATAATAAGGCTATAGGTAACATAAATTCTTTTTATTTTATTGTTTTATTTATTAATTTTTAATTATTACCTCACCATATATGTGGTTTATTTTTTTGAAAAGTGTATGATTAAAATATTTTCAACCAATTATTCTTTTGTAGGGTTAAAGTGTTTTAATTTTTTTTTTTAATGATTTAGTTCGATTTAGTTATTAGTTTAAATTATTATAGAATATGTTGAACAAATCAATTAAATAAGAATCAAATTGAAAAGCACTATTAAATCTAATTTAAATTAAAAATATGTGTAATTGTAAATAGAGCATTCTATAATAAATTACAAGAAAATCTCGACAAGTTTTAAGGGTTAAAACTTTAATGTGTAAGATAAGTTTAAGCATATGATAATGTTGAGCTAGAAAATAAATATATTACAATTTTTTTTATTAAGGGCCTAATTATAATATTAGAACAGGGCCTCCATATTATTTGGGACGGCCCTGCTTAGATGTCTATTGCATGTTCGAAACCCATAGAAGAGAATTAAATAGAAGACTTGAAAATTCACTTGATTTGGTTGTTGTTGTTGATTAATTTATTAAGATAGACGTTAGAATTTGTTGATGTAACTTTACTTTGTAATTGAAAGTTTTTAATATTAAATATATTTTATATTGTTTGCTCCAAAGACATTACATAACATAACTAAAAATTTGATCATATATTTTTCATTAATGATTTTGATGGTATGGATATATCAGACGATACATCACATCAAAACTAAGATCTATCTTTCAACTTTATTGGATCAAGATTAACTGTTTTTTAGTTAAGCTTTTGGATTTGGCTATCAAATTTAGTATTGAAAAGGAAGGGATGTCGGGCGAGATGATGACTCTCTTTCAAGATATGCATCTCGAACCTGATTTCCAACTGACACTGAAATTGGCCCTGAACTAAATGTGCCCCTCCCCGGTCTCAAGAACTCGAGCGGTCTTAAGTTAATAGGTATTGGTAGCCGATTCATATTGTATAGATGTTGGAAAGCATAAAGATCGATCAATATTTTGATTGTAAAACATTAAGATGTCAATGCTTAGTAGTGATTGTGTTCTCGGTGGGTTTATCGTTAGTGTTCTAGTGCAAATAATATATCTTTGTTTTTCAAAGCACGTCAAGACCAAAACAAAGCAAACAAACGTCTGTTTCCTCCAAGATCGTAACGTGAAGACTTGAGTAGGGGTGGGAATAGGCTAGACCAGTAAACAGAGACCTATGACCTAGCCTACACAAGTCAGACCGGCCATTTTTTTAAATAGAAAAGACCTAGACTTTCTTATAAGCCTATTTAGCTAAATAGTCTAGGTCGCGAGCCATGAAAAAACTTTTTAATCCTATAAGACCGACCTATTTAAATAAACATGAATACACCTATGATGGACTACATATCAGATTTAGACTTTTAATTTTTAAGCAGATCAGACTCAAACTTAACAAAGTCTAGCTCGATCCAACCTATTCCCACCTTTAAATCTGAGCAAAAGAAGATGTAAACAAAAACATACTAAATGTGAAATAGACGGTCATTTTAATGATTAATATGTATTTCATGTTTAAAGTTAAATTTCACCATTTTTAATATAAGTTTTTATATTTTTTTATTTAGTTTGATAATTAAATTTATAAAAATATTAAATTAAATAATTATTATAATATTTTTTTTAAAAATATAATAAAAATTGATTTATTATATATATATATATATATATATATATATATATATATATATATATATATATATATATATAATAATTAAAATATTATTTTATTATTAATATATTATAATTATAATTATATTAATTAAAAATCTAATTAAATCATTAAATTAAAAAATAATAAAAAGTCCTAGGCCTATGGTTGGCAGGGGATCTTCATAAAACTACCGAATAGAATACTCGGCCATTGAAAGTGGGTCAGATTGATATATTTTGTTAAAAGTAAGGCATATTGAACATTTTGTTTTAAAATAAGGACTTTTATTGATCATTAGTAGTGAAAATAATCTATGACATGTTATAATATTTTGATCTTAAAGAGATTGAATATAAAATTTTGATTGAGTTATTTTTTACTTAGTGAATTGTCTAAAACAAAATTAATATACCCGCTCGGGTATATGATATACCACCAGATATATTTTTAAAGCAGTCTGTCTGACTAAAACCGATAAATCAGCTCGGGTCTATGAATTATCCCCGAGTATATTTTTAATGGAAAATGAATTAACCACAATATCATTTCTAATTCAGACTTGACATGCTTCTCATTCCCATTAACTTCAAAGTTTAATGGCTGCTTTACATAAACTTCTTCCTCTAAAGGTCCATTGAAAAATGTAGACTTCACATAAAGTTGGTGCATCTTCCAACCCTTGTAAGCTAAAATCGCCGCAATCAGTCTGATTGTTTCAAGTCTAGCCACAAGTGCATAAACTTCATTAAAGTGTACTTCATGACTTCATGTCTTTGAAGAAAGCTTTTTGCAACCAACTTTGCATTGTACTTGGCAATTTCACCATCTGGTTTCAATTTCAGTTTTAAAATCCACCTTACATCAATTGCTTTCTTGCCTAAGTTCTCAACCAACTTCCATGTTTGGTTTTTCTTAATGGCCTTGAGTTACTCCACCATTACAACTATCTAATTTTCATCATCCAGAGCTTGCACGTGATAGATTGATTATGCCTCAACAATCATGGCTTCCTCAAGAAATCTCTCATAGTCATTCAGCCTGATTGGTGAAGCTCTAATTCTGCTTGATTTTCTCATTCTTGATTATATGAAGGCTCAGATGGTGCAATTTGTTCCTCGTCATGCAGAGTAGTTCCGATGTGGCTTGAACTCTCACCTTTTTGCACTGAGTAAGTCGATCCACATCCTTGTCATCACCGTTGTCTTTATTGAAATAGAATTCTCGAGCATAATGATCAAACTTTTGACAAAAATAACATTGGACCCCCAGTTAAGATTATAAAGGAGATCATACAAATTCAAAGTAGATTTTTATGGTGTGGAGATGAGGAGAAAAGGTGCATTAGTTGGGTGAGTTGGAACAATATTTGCAAACCAAAAGAGGATGGTGGTCTTAGAATAATACATATTGGTTACTTCAATAAAACTCTATTATGTAAATGGAAGTGGAGAATTATGAAGGAAGAAGGGTCCGTTTGGAAGCGTATCCTGAGAGCTAGATATGGTGACTAACAACATAATGTGTTGATGGGTGGGAATCCAATTTTATGCAGAAAAGACTATGTTTGGTGGAAGGACATCATGTTAGCAAGTGTGCTGGAAACTAACTGGTGATTGTTTTACAGGTAATTTAGTCTTTGAACTTAGGTTAGGAGAGAGTATTTATTTCTGGCACAACAAATGGGCGGGCGACTATCTTCTCAAGAATCGGTTTACTGCCCTGTATAGACTATCTTCGTAACAGGATGGTAAGGTTTGGGAGATGGGAGTTCTTCAGCTGGGAGATTGGGTGTGGGATATTAAAGTCGATTCCGACGTACTGCTGGGAGATCCACTAGCAGCCATGGAAGCCATTGAGCTTATTGAACTTTTATCTGCTGCAAAACCTGATGGTGCGACAATGGACAAGGTCAAATGGAGTTATTCTCAAGATGGGGTTTTCTCGGTTAAGAGTTGTTATAATTTATTCCGGGATAGAGACCTCAAAGACGTCGTAACAAGCGATAAACAAATGGCATTGAAGATGATTTGGGGAACAAGCATACCTTCTAAATTAAGGTGTTCGGTTGGAGAGTAATTCTCAATAGATTGTCATCTAAGGACAATTGGCTAAAAGAGAGATTATTCTTACTAATGAAGACAAGGTTTGTGTTGCGTGTTGTGATGCTTTTGAAGATCTTGAACACTTATTTTTCAGTTGCAGATTTAGCCAAAAAGTTTGGAGCAATATTCATATATGGGTGGGTTTGGAAAATTTTGAATAGTTTGTCTGCTTAAATCACCCGATTCAGTTCGCACAAGCATTGAAGGGGAAGGTTAAAAAGAAGAAGGTCTGTCTCATTTGGTTGGCACCAACTTGGTCAATTTTTAACGTGAGAAACAAGCTGATTTTTCAAGATGAAGCTCCTGTGTTGGATGATATCATTTGGAACGTCAAAACTGTCTCTTGAATTTGGCATGTTATTGGCAATAGAAAATATAGATGCAATATTCTGTAGAATTGGTTACATTCTCCTCTAGACTTTCTTTGCTTTGATTAAGAATTTGTTTGTTCTTTGCTGTAATTGGGTTGGAGTACCCATTGTACTCCTATAATTTAATAAAATATTGCTTAAAAAAACCATAATACTAAGGTCGTCCATGTTTTTTTTGGTTGGGGAAAGTTGAAGTAATTCCCTTTTCACAATATCAAAAAAGAATGAGTCTACAATAAATAGGTTCTCATTTATTATATCATCTATATGTTTAGGGTGCGTTTGTTTCAAGTATTAAAACTTCTATCCCGGGAACATTATTCTTGGGAACATTGTTACTAGGAACTTTATTCCTATCTTTGTGTTTGGTAAATATAATAAGTTCCCAGGAATATTTTTAAAATATATTTTATTTAAAATTTTAAAATAAAAATAAATGAAATAAATATATGGAAGTGGGAAGTTATTGGAAGTTATTTCTTATTCCATGGAAATATAAGATTCCCATCCTATTACATGGGAATGAAAAATGAAAAAATCAAGTGCAAATAAAACTTCCAAGAATAAAAAGTTCCAAGGCATAATTTATAAATACTTGAAACAAATATGGAAATACAAAAAATTAAAGTCACATTCCTGAAAATAAATCTGGAATCCATGAAACAAACACCCCATAGAATCGAGCAACTATTATCAAGGAGGTCTTACACCAATTTCAACTAATAGGCGCCACATTTTTGGAGGAATCTTGCAACGTTATTGGTTTTGGAATTGAGGTGAAGGGTTATCTCATGGTTTCTCCTAGCCCAATCATACATAATTTCTCATGTTATCATTCTTTGCAACCTTTGATATTACTTGGATTATCTCTTGGACCTTTCCTTCAAAGGAATTATGGCAGGACTATCTGTTAGCAACCATCCGCAAGAAAAGAATGGGGAGAAGAAAAGAATGGGCAGAATTGAGCCTATGTATGTCAATCGTGGTTTGGGACAGATAAGTATAGAGTTCGAACTCTAGAGCCCGTTGTCCGCCTCTACTTTTGGATTGAACAGAAAGTAGAAGCATCATTTTAAAATCTTCTAAAGTTTAGTTCAATATAGTTTTACTTTTGAAAATATTGGCCTTCAAATCCTACACTAATTTAAAATTCGCAGCAACTAAAGTTAAGCAGCAGCCACCTTTAAAAACAATCAACTGATTCTTAACACTAAAATATTTTTTTCTGAGCTGTTAAACTATGGGACCAGTTTCAAGTTCAACAAAAATTGAACAGTTACAAAACTCACCATGTTGAGTTACTCAAAGAACCAAACCCTATGCATGTGGATATGATAACTTGCCAAGTTTTAGTTTGCTAATAAAATGGCAGTTGTCTCAGTTGACTTGTAAAAATTAGAGTAAAAAAATCTTACACAAAAATAAAGCTGAATAATGGTCAATAGACAATTCATTGAGAATTAAACGTGCTACATTCAATAAAAATTTATTTAAATAACTCTTCAAATCTTAGTTTGAAAAAACCCGGCGTTTGCAGCAAAGTTGAAAGGGTGTGTAAATTTCAGAATGTATTACTAGAAATTTGCAGACTAAATTCCTAAAAAATCAACAACAGTTCGAACCCGAGGGTCCAACTCTATTGAGAGAGCACTTTTTCGACCTCAACAGTCACCTCTTTGGGAGGCTTTTCAGCATGGAGACTAGCAACAATGCCCTTCTTTGAATAGTAATCAATAACCTGCATGCCCAATGCACATTTTTTGTTTAAGACCATGAAAAACAAGTTACAAAGAAAATGCTAAGAAATAATAGGAAAAGGAAATAAGACTAGAAAAAATATCCATAGATGTTTCAAATCTACTCATAAAACATTACAAATCAAAAGAAAACTGCTTAGCTGAACTAGAGTGCAAAACTTACAGAGATAGTCTATATTGTATAAACTTTTAATTCAACGATTAGATTTTTAAAAATGTAATCAATAAAAAGTTTTTAGAAGTACTTATAGATATGTGTGTGCGTGAGTGTGTTTGTGGGTCGAATCCATAGAATGGTTATACCCACTGTGGGTATTTTTAGCAGATACCCAATGAATATGGGTCCAATCGTCATTCCTAACAAAATAATTGCTGAAAGCTATTGTATAATTGAAGTTTAAGTTTTACTTTCGTTGAAAATGGATTCAGAATTATACCGGTTCAGTTTGCTTGTGAAATGCCTCAAGTCTTGACTTAAGAACAGCTGCAGTGTCATCCTTGCGCTGAATAAGAGGTTGACCAGTAACCTGAAAAAGACAGATTTAGTATGAAAGTAGTCATGGGAGCTTAGCTTAAAATAACACGCTTGTAGTATGAATTTAGTAACCATCTCAAAACTAAAATCATTTCCTAACAAAAATTCTTAACAATGTATATTTGCATCTCATTTCATTCATCATTTGCAAATGCTTAAGTCTCTATAAGCAAAAGTCATACTTAGAGTGAGTTTGGATAAGCGTCTGGCTCGTAGAACAGATATAAGCATCTGATTTCTACCTTACAAAAAAGTCCATACATAATAGTAGATGTTCATAAAGAGTTAGATAAGGGAGGTATGATAAAAGTCAAGGTGCAAAAGGTTATTTTAAAACTCCTGGGATTATAAGATCCTTTTAACTTTTCTAATTGGCAAAGTGCTTATTGAAAAGTTTATTTAAACCTGATATAAGGCAATTAACATTTCGCAGGCCTAAATATAGATGCAGACTTACATCATCAACACCAGGAGCCTTGGGAGGAGCAAACTTTGTATGGTAGGTTCTGCCACTGGGAGGGTGTATCCAGCGTCCAGTAATTCTTTCCTCAAGGATTGCGTCATCAATTGCGAAATTGAGCACTTTGTCAATTTTGGTACCTTGTTTTTCCAGCGTCTCATCAAGCTGCAACAAAGCGAACAAAAGGAAGGTTCATAGTAAGTAGTAGAACAGCATGCAATTCAAGTCATTCTGCTTTTTACATACAATCCCAATATTTCGAACAAAAGAAACTCACTGAGTAGCTCAGATGTCAAACAATGCAATACCTTCTGTGCTTGGACCACAGTTCTTGGAAAACCATCAAGAATGAAACCTTTCTGACACGATGGTTTCTTAATTGCTTCATCAATAATTCCAACAACCAAGTCATCAGAAACAAGTTCTCCCTGAAAAATTATAGCATAATGTCAGATTAGAAATTCTACCGAAACACGGTGTAAAACAATAGAAGCACAGTAATATTGTATACAAAAAGTCCTTACCTTTTCCATAGCTTCTTTCGCCTTAATACCAAGAGGGGTCTTAGCTACGACAGCAGCTCTCAACATATCACCAGTAGCTAAGTGGCATAAGCAGTACTCATCCTTAATAATTGGCGACTGGGTGCCTTTTCCAGATCCAGGTGGGCCTGCAATAACATTTTTAAGTTACACTCTACTAGGACTTTGGAATCTAGTTTCAAATATGTATTAATAAATGGATTCTCAAACGATGAATATTAAATATAATGACTGGGATGAATATGAAGAACAACCTACCTAAAAGGTACAACAACTCAATAAGTATAACAACATTGGAGTATGATATATGGTACCAAATTAAATTACAATGATGCTATAGGCACGATTTGAAATATAGGTATGAACTATTAACACATTAAAATTTTCATTTTAGCTCTTGTATTGCAATGTAAACCAATACTATTTGAAAATTCAAAACACTAGACTCTAAGACAGACAAGGGTTGGAATCGGGTCGCGCGGATCTCGCGATCCCAAGATCCAGCGCTTTTCTTCTGAGCATCATCCTTGCCGCCATCTTCCACAATCTTTGAAACGCTCTAACACAGACCAGTTGCTGGCATGCAAGATCGTACGATTTCAGGAGTTATGGCACGATCCTGACAAATATGATCTCGATCATTAACGAATAAGTCAACTGCTGATATTCCAACACAACACGTGTGCGATTGTTTATGCATACTTAATAAACATCAACCATTGATTATTTCAACGACTGTTTTGAGATCACTTATTTTATCATCGCTATAGAGGAGCCAAATCCCAAACGGATACTCCTAAAATCAGTAAGGGTAAACTAAAAAAACTAACAAAAGTGAAAAAAAAAACCTGAAAAACATAACAAAAAAACAACAATACAAAACAAATCTTGTGCGAGAATCTGAATTTGAAACCTAATTGAAACAATCTTTAGCCAAATTTTACTTACCTACCTGAATAGCAGTGTTAAGACAATAAAACACAAAATTTAATTATCTTCTCCAGTAACTGAATATTAAAGCTTATTGTGCCAAATTGTATTAACTGAAACTACTCGAATTTCTCACTGAAATCCCTATTATACAACAAAATCAAAGAAAATTTCCACTAATTAAATTAAAAAAACAGACAATTGAGAACACCATGGAGTGACATAAAAAAACCCTAAAAACCGCATCAACATTCCTAGGCAACAAACATCATATTCCGGAACAAAACATCAACCATTTCAATACAGTTTCATTTCGAATTTCCGGATCTGAATAACAAACGACCAAAACCAAAATGTCGATAGAATAAAACGACACAAAGAGAAAGATGAATGAATTACCAACGAGAATAAGACGCTTGTCAGGTTTGGAGGAACACTTGAGCCGACGAAGTAGCTCGGTCATGAGATCGACGGAGGGAACATCTTCCAAGGTAGCGTTCGCCATTACAGTTTTCTCTGTAAATTTTGTGCAGAGAGCACACAGATAAACAAAGAAACAAACACGCGTAGCAGAAACTGAACAACGTCGAGAATTCTTATGTTTATGTATAAGAGAGAAAAGAAAAAAGATGAAAGGGTAGTTTTGTCTTTTTATCTACCTGGGTTAGGTTGGGCTTCGGACCCTTCAACGCTTACGCTTCTAACTCAAGTCTTCGTAATCACATTGGCTTTGTTTTTAAATTTTGCCCTTTCGTTGGTTACATGTGTTAGGTGAGTGTTTTATTTAGTAATATTTTTGTTGTTCTTGTTGTTTGGGTTGGTGAATGAACATTACTTTATAATTATGTTGTTTATCAAACAAAAAGGTCTCGTCAAACATGTACTTAAAATACATTAGAATATTATTTATTTTTTGTTTCAAGCTTTTCGAACTAAAGAAGCTTTGTTAAAAAAAAACTAAATTTATTACTAGGGATTTATCATGTTATTAAAAGTCAAAAAGAGGGTGACATTCACAAAGATTTCAAAATAAGACAATTTTTTAAATTAAAATGATATTCCATTCATATTATGGTGGGGTCTTATTGTTAAAACATAGTGGGTTGTCTCAGATAATATTTCATGTGGTATTAGGGTTAGAACTCGGGTTATTATATATATTCTCTTTCTAAATATTTGTTTGAGTATGTATTGGTAAATAGGTCAATAGCAAAATAAATATTTAAAAATAATATCATGGTTGCCTAGTGTTTGTTCTGGTTTAGGTCGGTGAGTTGAATCAATAGTCTAATAAGGTCAATTACTCACAATAAAAAGGATTCAAAACAACCTCTAAGTATAAAGGATCGTCAGATCAAGGTTAAATATCAACAGACATCAACGTTCGAGGACAAGTGTCTTGGGATGGAAGGCCATAAAGATTTAAAACCCTATAAGATTATTATAAAGGGAAATATGTACAGTTCCCTAGTGTACATATTTTTTAATCCTAAAACACCTTTCACATCTAATTGTCATTCAGTTGGGTGTCATAGTGTTTGCAAGTGCCACCTCTGATGTCGGACCGGAAATTCAAGGCATCAACCAAGTCAAGGCATCAACCGTAAAATGGAGTACACCAATAAATTTGAGTTCTTTTTTTCTTTAGTGAACACCTTGAGTATTTGCAAGATCAACGACGCCTTCTTTAGGAATCGCTTCAACAACATTTACTTTCTTTTTCCCCAAATTCAAATGCTACATTATGACGACAAAAACTTTCCATATATCCCTTATGGTTGACTCTTAACACGAGTACGACATGAGTGCAGTTGAAGGAGTCGCCCTAGGATGATGGAGGAAAAAATAAAGAAGTCGGTTCCGCCTTCTTCCTTTTACCCACACTTTGGAGGGATCTTTAACCAATGAGACAACATTCACATTGTAGTTTGCATTGACAAGTAACTGGAACTGTTTGAGAATATCTAACCAAAAAAATTTCCCTTTAATACAATGTGGGAATCACATCCAATGTATATGGTGACTCTCCTCACTCAAACAAAGAGATATAGTTTTTCTTAATGGAAAAACAGAGAATATTCAATGAACCTCCTAAAGACTCACTAGTATATGAGAGACTCACATTATCGTTCTATATATGATGGCGAACTAGTTAAACGTGTATCAAACCATCATGTACCCATACTAGCAATAGCAGACCACGAGGTTTAACGTGTGTTGGTGGACAAAGGGAGCTCGTGCACATCATGTGTGCATAAATGTACAATAATTTGGGCTTAGAGCCAGTATTGTGACCCTATCATGGAGGAAACCTCCCAATCTTTTATAGTACCCATAGAAAACTCTAGGCATACATTGAATTCTTTATGGTTTTGGAATGAAGAAGATAGAATAATAATCAATGTAAAATTCCTAGTAATTGTGTGCATATCTATTTAAAATTGCATCTTAGGAAGGTCGAAATTATCGGTCCTATGAATAATATCATTAACAATACACATGAAAGTGAAGTTCCATATCAGTGCAGATCGAGTCGTGGTGCTCAAATCTTATTTCCCTGCATCTCACACATGTTTCATGGACCTCTAATCTAAGAAACAAGTGTTAGAGGAAAACATGATTCTAGAGTAAACCCTGGAGAGTTGGTAGACCTAGACGCTCGAGTAGAATAACGAACTATCAAAGGGATGGGGGAGACAAATAAGCGCAAGAATAAAGGTAAAATGGTTGAAACCCCTTTTAGATTCCATCTAAATCCATATTAAAATGATTTGTCAAAGATCATCATAATTGGGACAAGGTTCCCAGAATTTGTACTAGAGAAACTCAAGACATGCTTGTAGAAAAACCATGATTTATTTGCTTGGTCAACTAAAGAATGCCAAGGTTTAGTACTGTGGTGGCTTGCCACATTAGCTCTCAAGAAAAATGTCCCATTTTTGTCTTAAAATCGGAGGAAGCAATCAAATGAGAATGTTGGAGCATCCAGGAGGGTCATTAAAGTGCTTCTAAGAGTTGAATTTATAACCGAAGAAAATACAATACATCGCTTTCCAACAATGCTCTAGTACAAAAATAAAACAAAAAGTGGCATATGTGTGTCGACTATTTGGACCTAAATCGAGACTTCCCAAAAATACACACACCCATAAAGAAACATGGACAAGCTTGACAGTAACTCTGTAAGGTTAAAACTTTTGGTAATCATGGATGCATACTCAGACTACAACATAATCCCGAGATTTCCTATCGATTGCAACAAAAGAAAACATGGATTTTTTTAACAACATCATGTCTTTCGATCTCAAGAATGCATGCATGAGGTACCACAGATGATTAACAAGGTTTTCAATAACCAGATAACTGACATGTTTGAAGCCTACATGGATGATATGATTGTTAAATCCATGCAGAAAGACTAACACATAATCCATCTAGAGGTCGTATTCTAGAAGGTCAAGAGATACGACATGTGTTTAAACACAGATAAATGCACCTTTAGAGTAAGTACATAGAAATGTCAAGTGGTTAAAATGGTGGTCCCAAAAACAAAAGAAAAGATTCCAACAACTAAACGGCATGTTAGAATATTTGTCGCAACTTATCTCCAAGTTCAGTCATTGTGCTTTACCATTTTATAAACTATTAAGGAAGGATAATGCATTTGAATGGAAATTAAAGTGTGAGACCGACTTTACCATAATCAAAGAGGTATTACCACAAACACTTTTTTTAGTTTGTCTTGGTGACATTGAGACATTTTTATCTATTTCTCTATCTAGTCGGAGGCTGTGGGGTCTGTTTTACTGAGGGAAGGTGAAATCTCTCAAGATATGGTGTATTTCATTAAGAAGATTCTACAAGGGCTAGAAGTATGTTATTAAAAGGTGGAGAAAATTGCTTTGACCATTGTAACTAGGACAAATAGGTTAAGGAGTTATTTCTTGGCACACCTCATTGAGGTAAGGATAAACTATCCCATCTAACAAATAATATTTAAACTATATCTAGCAGGAAGGAAGGATGACGAAGTGGGTCATGGAGATTTTGAAGTTCATTTCTTGTGACCCAGGGAAACACTCAAAGTACAAAATTTGGTCGAATTCATTGTAAAAGCCATAACTAAGGAGCCAAAACACTCTTGAGGTGGACAATATTTGTATATGACTATTATAACATGAATGAAAGGTAATGGATTCAAAAAAAATTTGGAAAGAGATCACTACTTCGTAATGGAGGTTGATGTTAGATTTGATTTCCCTACTTAACAAAAACAAAGTATAGTGTGATCTTGCATCATCACAATACACATAACACTCGAGATAGGAGCTGAATATGTGGTGATCAAGTTCGGCTCGGAGTTAGACACGTCACATGTACAAGGGTGATACCAAGCCAAATATGCAGTCATGAATCAATATTAAGTGATGGTAATAGTTGCCATGTTCATATTTTGCAAGGTCGAAATCATTCACATACCAAGAGAGCAAAATTCAAAAGGGGTCTCCTATCAAAACTAATCGGAACTAAAGCTCGGGATTGCAATGAAATTGTGATCCACAAGGAGTTGTTGAACCTAGACGTAAATTGCATTATGAGCATTTTCGAAAAAGAGACTAAAGGAGAACTACCCAACAATTGGATAACACTCACTATTAAATGCATAGAGGAGGGAGAATTAACAAGAGACATAAAAGAGGCATCAAACACTTGAAACAAGCCTTGTCAGTATTCAGTTATTTAAGGTTGGTTACTATTAGAAAACGATGAATGAGGATGTGAAGACACACATCCAGGAATGTCAAAAATGTTAAAGACATGGTGACAAGCATATCACGCTCCTGGCATAAATGAGCATCCCGCCCCCACCTTAGTCGTTCTCGTGATGGGGGATGGACATTGTTGCTGGAAAATGTGCGGTGTCATATGAAAGTATACATATTCTTTTAAAATAGAAAGTGATAGAACAGTAAGGATATAGAACCTAAAGAGAGAGTAAAAATAACTTAAATTAATTTGTAAAACTATCTTTTGTAAATGAGCATGAGAAAAAATAATAATAGTTGATGGTTGTCACAAGTTCAATTTTTTAAGGTACATAGTGGAATAAATACTTTGGTAAGAGTAAACAAAATCAATGATTGAAAACATGTTAGGCAATGATCTATTATTATGACTTGCCTATTGTGCGTACATGATATGATATGTGTTGCCATATGAGGTCATAATGCGATCTTATGGTGTATTCCAACATCATCAGAAACATATACAAAAGGGGAAGAATTCTTAAGTTTAAATTTTAACTTTAATGCATGTCTGGTTTCATTCTAAATGTCCTATATAATTGTAGCACTTTATGCCTAAATTATATAATCTAGGGAATATTCCTATCCTACTATTTTCAATCACATTTATCATGAGTTCCACTTGTTGTTGGATTCCTCACAATAACAAACTTTCATCTTTTCCTAAGTTGATGAGACAAAGAATCAAATTTATAACCTTATAATGCATGATAAAATAAAACACTAACAACACATTATTTAACATAAAATACTACCTCATATTAACTTTATATTGCTCAACATAAAGGAGTTTAGCTCGTGATAAGCTTAGTACATACATCAACACTAGATCCCAAGCTAAACATTCTTGAACACATAATGAAAAAGAAATGAAAACTTAAGAGTAACTTCTTCTTATTATTACAATCTTCAATTAGCAAGAGATTGATTCAGTCACGCTAGAAGTTGTCAACTTATACTTGAGAGGATAAGATGAAGACTTATCCACTTTCATTCGTCTTGCTATATTCACCAAATTCCACCAAGTGTTTCTCTCTTTAAATTTTTGAACCCTCCTTTTTGTAATTCCTCAAAAAGGTCCTTCTACATTCAACTTCATATAGGGATTTTAAGTTGTCTTGGATCATGGGCTTTTGAATATTCATGATTTATGGCCCAAAATAATCAGCAAGTTTCCCTCACATTCTTCCTTTTCGTGCCATCGCAGAGATAAATACAATCAACATGTGGGAGAGAAAGTGTCTTGTGGAAGGCTAGTGGCGCAGGTAGGCAGTGACAATGTCTTTCAGCAGTCTTGTGGGTTGTAGTGGTTGTACAATTGTACATACTTTTGTTTTCTAGCTCCTTGATCTCATCCCCCTTACTTTTCACTCAAATACATTCCAATTCTTTGGTTGATGCCACATATTACCTAAAGCAATGAACATCCATTCCTTGCATCCTTTATTCTGTCTAGCTCTCTTCTCAAAGTTGGGGTTAAAGTGTTGTTCTAGTACTATCGCGCCAAGACTCATCAAAAGTCATATCTATAGAAGGAACAAACACATAAAAAATCACAAAGGAGAGAATCTATTATGCTCTATATAATTTACTCAAAAATAGCAAAATGCACTTGATTAAACTAGTAAGTGACTGAAATAAAAAGATAAAATCAAGTATTAAGGTCTATAATAACTTACAAAAAGTGAGTTATCAGACATCATGGGCCCTTTCCCAACAACTTAAGGACAATAACATATTTGTCTCTCATCATCAATTAATTTATCAAATAAATCAAAGCAGAACCATTGGAGGCATAAAAAATAGCATGTCTCTGGAAAAGTCACGACCTAATTAGAAGCAAAAAAAAAGATTTTGAAGCAAAAAGAAGATTTTTCTTTAGAAAAACAATGGCATGGTTTTGATGGAGCGATGAAGTAGTGGAGAAATAATATTGGATTATGAATAAGAAATTATATTGAACTGGGTGTGGTAGTTGTACTAAATTGGAGGTGTGCTAATAATAGGCCCATTAAGAGTTTAGGAGAATAATATTATTATTATTTTGATAAGTTGAATAAGAGAATAGAAAAATTAGGTTTTGTTGGCAGAAGGAGGTTTTCGGAGCTTTTGGAAAATAGACCGTAAAATAAAGTTACAGACAAAGAGGAACAAGGGTTTTGGTGAGAAGCACAAGGTTTCGGTGTAGCGAGCTTATACGAGTGGTGCTGTGAAATTCGTGAGGAAAAGGTTGGAAGCTGCGGCAAAGACGAGAGATCGACCAGAAAATTATAGAGAGACCGTAAATCCAAGGTAAGGGTGGGGTTCAATCTCTATAACCGGGATTATGATAAATCGTATGTGGGGTTAGGTTGTATGAATTTTCCATGGATTGTTTTGTTGGTTCTGTGTCGTGTTTAATCTGTGTTGCAAAAAGTTTGATTTCATAAGTTGTTGGTTTCTCTGTTAATTGTTGATGAAAATGGGTGTTGTTGCTTTTGTGATAATTATTGTTGTTGATTGGTTTTGTCAATTTGAAATTTGTGTGTAATTGTGGGCACCGTGTGAATTGTCGGATCGAAACCGGAAAAAATTATGTGGTTGCTGAGAAATTATTTTATTGTCGTGAGAAGAAGAATTGTTGCTGGGAAGGAGAAGAAGCATTGGGACGGGGGCCCGCAAAGTGTGGGACGGGCACCCCATGTTCAGAATGAAAAAAAAAATTATATGTGTGTGCTATAGAGGTGGGCGCCCCACATCCTCTTTTCCTCTTTCCTCACTTCCTTGTGCATATGTGTATGTGTTCTGACGTTTTTTAATTATTTTCTTTAGGAAACTAGTAATTAGATACAATACTTATAATTATTAGGGATCAAAACCTCGACTTAATTGGAACCATAATTAATATTTAGTATAACCATGATAAGAACTAATACTAATAGGTGAATCAAAAATTAAATTAATAGAAGGATTCATAGCCGGAATAATTGGTTACAGCAGCAACTTAACAATGTTAGCAGAAAATGGTTTAGCATTAGTAGAGTACTTATTCAGTGTGTAGAAATCAGTTATATTAGTAGAATAAGAATTAACGGGAATAATGTGAATAATTAATAGCAATGTATAAAAATAAAAGTTGTGCTGATTAGCCGAATTAGTTGGAATAAACAGGAAAGATTAGTTGCTTGGAGTCGATCAAAAAATTTTCGAAGTACTTAGTATATATTAGCAGGTAATTGTGTTTGATTTGTTTTGTGAAAACGATGATGCATAATTTGAATTGTAAGTACAAATGAATATGTTGAATTGTTCCGAATTATGGAACTGTGCTGTTATTTATTGATGTGATCAGTTGTTGTTGATACGTTGATGATGTGTAGGCCTATGGCCAATGTTGAATAAGTTAAATTATTTTGATTTATGGGCATGTTTAAGTTGTAGGCCGTATGACCAGTGTTGATCTAAGTTGATGCAATCGATGCATGTTCAAGTTGTTGTTTTCGTCGTTGTTGTTATAGTTGTCGTTGCTGTTATTGTTGATTGTATGTCATTCATAATGTCGCATACATTACATTGTTTAAGTTGGCCTGAATTGGCATTGTTTAAGTTGGCCTTGATGGCACCACGTTGAAGGCTTATGCCTTGTTGAAATGCCTTGATAACCTGGCATATGTTTAAGTTGGGAGTTCTGCTCCAAATGGCACCACATGCATTTGCATAGTTGAGTTGCATATTGAGTTGCGTGTTAACGTTATTGTTATTATTCGTTGTTTATTAATTGTCGTTGTGTTGTTATTGTTATAAGTTGTTGTTGCTATAAGTTGTTACGTTGATATACTAAGTGGCTTGTTGTTGTTACTAAGTGGTTTGTTGGTTGTTGTATAGTTGTTGTTTTGAAGTGGTGAAATTTGTATGATTTTGATCTAATATACTGTTTATCATACGCCTGTTTATATTGATTCGATATCTCACCCATTTCTTTTGTTTCGTTGTTACCTTTATACTGGTAACGTGCAGGTGATACACAGTGATGAAGATTTAGTAGCTTCATCGAGTCCAAGCTGGTGTATCGCTCTGATACGTAACACTCGGGGGATGGACGCTAGTGGTTTAGTTGTTTGGTTTTATTGTTGAATAACAATGTTGATACATGAAGAGTAATTGTTGATGTTAAAATGGTTTAAGTTGAAAATATGTTATGTCATACAAGTTGATTAATGTAGTTCCGCTACTTAATATTAATAAAGTTGATTCATGTGATTTTAGTTCATCCGAGTATTTCTGTTATGTATCTATGATAGCATGATATTGTTATTGAGCTAAATTGTAATACTCCAATTGTTTTTCGAAAAAGAATTTTATAACTCTGATTTTCTGTATAATTGTCGGGGTAGAATTGGGGTGTTACAGGAACAATCAAACAACAATTTGAAAATGGTTTGTTTACAAGCTTCAACACAAGCTAATAGTAAACAATATTTCAAGAATAATAGACTAAGGAAAACGTATGAACAGTCTTGTAAGAACGTAAATTAACAGTCTCTTCCTTTGGTCTTCAAGCTTATTTACAACCAATAAAATAATATATTTGTTGGAGGATATTTTTGGAAATTCCGTAAATTTGGAAGCTTGGTCATTGTGGGGGAAAAAGTCGTACAACGTAACCATCCTTTCTTGGTAGTGGAGCAAAACATTCATTTTGTACCATGTACCATGTACCATGTAACGTTATCTTATTTATCTTTTGGAATTCAGAGGCTTCTAACGAGCATGAGTTAGAAGTAAGAAAATAAGCCTTGGGTCATCAGAACGTCAAGTCTTCAGATTCTTAAGAACTTCGTCTTCAGAATCTTCAGCACTTGGTCTTCAGTACCCTTTGTCTTCAAAAACATAAGTCTTCAGCATCTGGACTGTTCCTCATAATTTCTGTCTTCAAATCTTCAGAACTTTGTTTCTTTGATTGCGTATCAGAGTCACAACTTCAGAGTCTTCTGAAGTGGTTTGCTACTTTTCATAAGAACTTGTGTAGCGTAGAAGCGAAACATGGTTTCTTCTGATGTCTTGGAAGCGCATTTCATCAGATTCAGAACCTGTTAATTAAATACTCAAACTAACAAACATTAGATTATCAAAATTGTTCATACTGTTATCATAAAAAATCAGAGGTATAATTGCAGAACTAATTCTTGTTCTAACAAATAGGAATTAACGTTCAGGAAAACTTTTTTTAACTATGAACTCACCTAAGACATTAGGGGGGTTGTAATTAAAAGAGAGGGTTATGTACCAAAAAATTGGTTATAACTAATTTTTTAATGGGTTAAATATGTTTTTAGTCTTTATAAAATTACCACAAATGACTTTTTGTCCCTATAAAAAAATATTGATTTTTAGTCCATATAAAATTACTTTTGCACGCAGTTTTAGTCCTTCCACGGGTAGTAAAACTGCATGCAAAAGTAATTTTGTAGGGACTAAATGTCAATATTTCTTTATAGGGACTAAAATCCAAAATTAGAATATTTATAGAGACCAACAACATATTTAACCCTTTATTAATTTATCATTGTACTAGATAATCAATGTTAGGGAATAAACCAAATTATCAAACAGTGTGAGATAAAGGATTCAAAAAGTCCTAGTGATTTTTAATCATTATCAAATTTATCTTATTTTATTTTCGTATCTACAAACCAAAACTTTTAATACAAAATCCCTTAATCTAATATATAATAGTATGGTTGAGTCAAAATTGAAATAGTTCTAGTGAATACGAACTTTTAAATTATTTCTTCACAAAAATTTTGTACACTTTCTAAATTGTTCATTAATTTTTTGGCGTTGTTGTTACGGTTGGTGATTAATTTTGACAAGTCAAATAAATTATTCTTGGATTTACTAAGTATTTTATTTTTTGTTAATTTAAATTAAAAAAATTGTTCTTATTGAGTTTTTTTAATTGTGCATTGCTATGAGACTTTTTTTCCTTAAAAATTTAATTTTAAAAAGTGTGGCTGCTCGTTCTTGTTAGGGTTTGTGATTAATTTCAACAAGTCAATGTTGTTATTGAGTTTTTTTAATTGTGCATTGCTATGGGACTTTTTTTCTAAAAAATTAATTGTTTAATTTTAAAAAGTGTGGCTGCTGGGATTCGAGCCCAGGTCTCCACGGCCACAACGTGGAATTCTTACCACTAAACTACAGCCACTTGATGGAATGATGGACAACCAAATAAAACTTAGATTTTGCAATTTCATTTAAATCGAGAGAGCAAAAGATTGGTTGTACTGTGTACTCAGTGGGACTTTCCAGACTTAGAAAGAGTTAAAAGAGAGATTCCTGGAATGTTTTTACACAAATTCACAGTTTGTGGAAAGAATAACAGCAATTTAATATTCTAAGCAAGGTAACTCAAATTATCTTTGTGATGCTTGGAAAATGTTTAAATTGTTGCTCAAGAAGTGTCCTAATCATAATATGGACAACATGGAACAAATGCAACATTCTACAATGGCCTTGAGAGTTCAAACTAGAATGTTTCTCCATGTCTCAGCTGGAGGTACTATAAACAACAAGAATGGAGATGAAGTGAAAAAGCTGATTTAGAATATGTGTCAAAATTAATATCGCACACAAAGTGACAAAGATCCAAAGAAGAAATGCATGACAGAGCTTGATAATTAACATGCTCGATTAACATAACTTGAAGCCTTAACAAAGCAATTATCTATCATTACTCTTTTTCAAGCAAACATTATTCTAGTCAAGGTGTTAATATGTGGTTTCTATGGTGAAGGTCACACCAATGACAATTGTGTGCCATATTGACAAAATGAATAGGCTAATTCTGATGGAAATTTTCAAAAAAAGAAAATCCTTACTCCATCACTTATAATTCCGGGTGGAAAGTTCATTATCAAATCAACAAGCTCCTTAGAATCCTCCATTAAGGAAGTTATCGCCTTTATAAGATATTATAAATAAATTCATGTAGAAGGCTTGAGAAAATTTTGAGGCAAGGAAATCTAGTCAAGATAAATCCAACATGAACAATTAAGCATTCATAAAGGATTTTGAAATTTAAATTGTATAGTTATCTAAACAATTGGAAGCTCAATCAAGTGGAGATTTTATTGAGAATATGTTATACAATTCTAGGAACGAGAGTTGTAAAACTAGTGAGTTGAGAAACAGAGTAATACCCGCAATAGTAAATCCTAGGAGTAAAAAAAGAAAGTAACAAAAGATGAATGTAGAATTCATAGATGAGGGAGAAGTTGAAAACGAACAAGAAGAAAAAATGAAATAAATTAATTGAGGATAAAAAAGTGAGAATGGAGTGAAAAACACCATCGAGGGAGAAAAAAGTGAGAAGTTGACTGATGATAACTCAATAAGAAGCAAGAGATTACTTCATATGTCAAACTTCCTTATCCACAAGTAATGAAGAAGATGGAGAATGAAGAAGGGCAGCTCAAGAGATTTGGTGAGAGTTTAAAGTAAATGTTAGTTTATGCAAAATTCACGAAAAATTTGTTAACTGAAAGAATAAATCCAAAACATGATGAAAATATATCATTGCTAGAAGAATGCAGTGTAATTATCCAAAGAAAGCTTCCACCAAAGCTAAAGGATCCTGGTATTTTAACATTCCTTATTTGGTTGGTAAGATAAATGTTGGGAGAGCCCTTTATGATCTATGGGTTAGCATTAACTTGACGCCTATTTCCATGATGAAGAGGCTTTATTACGGGGATGTTAATCGTAGAAGTATGACTATAACACTAGTGGATTGTCTTTTGCTTATCAATATGTTGTTATTAAAGATGTATTGGTTGAAGTGATTTATTATTTTAGAGAATATTTTATCTTAGACATGGATAAAGATTCAGAAGTACCTCTCCTTCTTTGAATACATTTCTTAGCAACTGGTGGAGCATTAATATATGTGAAGTTTGGTGAGGTTATGGTGAAATTTCAAGATGAGCAAGTGCTTGAAGTGAGTTGTCATCGAAATGAATATCCTCAATTATCATGTGTATGTAGTTGAGGAAGTATCTTAAAATGAGTCACTCTTGCTACTTATTGAACTTATTCCAAGATTTTAGTCACTTTTCTAGAAAAACACATTCATTCCCTTTTTCTAAGAACATCACTAGAAGTGATTCAGAGTTTCGTTGAAAGCTTTCGCCTTTTTCATTCCTCCTTCTTCATCAATCTCTTTTAACCAGGTACTCTTCTACTTCAAGCTTTAATTTTAGAATTTCCTACTTTTAGTTAGGATAAGTGATAACACCATCGATTTAGGAGTAAATATGAAGTGGAAACTTCATTTGGATCATCCCATGATTCTCATCATCCTTCTCATAGTAGTGATCACGTAGGGTCATAAATTACATCCATATTTGACAATTATGAGTCAGAAGGAAGGTCTGAGGCTTCCTTGGCAGAAGAAATTTCTTTTTTTAGGTTGTTAGACGCCTTTATAATAAATGTAGACAGAGGAATAAATCGAACTGAGGTCCCAATGACCCTCTTGTTCTTTCAGAAGAGGAGGTACAAACTAATTGGATGAGGAGTGAAATTATTAAATATTTTGTTCAAGTTCTTATGAGAATTGAAGGCCTAGCGACAATGAGGTGCTGGAACATTTAATTCGTCGATGTTAGTCGGGTGCACCAATGTAGGATTCGATAGAAAAGTGGCATGAACTTCTTCGGCTTAGAGCACTGAGGCCGCCCTGCATGATGTTGACATTATGGTCGACGATACTTCGGGGTGGTTGGTCTTTATGGTGCCATAGAAGAAGAGGATATGTATTTCTTTTGATGATTGCATAGTGTTGTTCTATGAGTGCTTATTTACAAGAATAGGACTCCGACTGCCCTTTTTTGAAGATGCCTTGCCTTGCGTGTGACAATTAATTTGTGTGTGAGGATCGTGTACACCAAAGCGTATCTTGAGGTCGACTTCTGATTTTGTGTTCGTCGAATCGCTTTGTCTGATGCTTCGGCGAGCCATTTTTTGATCGTCGGCGCCAGACTCCCTCTTTGTTTTCCTTTGGAATGTGAATGTTGAACAGCAGTCGGATGCTGATACTGACAGGTCCTCTTGCATCTAGGATCTGGGATATCTTTCTATGAGTATTTCCAGTGGACCTCTACTTCGATGTCCGGTTGGTGGATACTCTGGTGCATCAAGTGGAAACCCTATGATATCCACAGGATGCACTCGGATATCATATTGATGTCCAACGTTAACTACAAATTTGTATTATTTGGGCGTCATTAATTATGAACTTATGGTATCTTCAAGGCGTCGCCTCAGTATGAGCCTTGGTAAGAAGGATACACGAGGGTGACTTTAGGTCAGGAGACGAATTAAAAAATTTCTCCCTGGTCTTCATGGATATCGCCCTTAGAGCCCGACGTAACCCTAGATATGGACCTGAGAATATTCCTTCGCTCTCTTGCGGAGTTCTTGAGGAAATTGGAGTTTTGGATCCCAAAGAATTGGAGTTGAAGCGGTGGTTGACAAATCCCCACTTTCGTTCTTGAACGCTTTCCGATTTTGAGATCTGAGGAAGTTGTAACTGGCGAAGATGGAGAACGGACGCGAATTCGCGGAAAATCAGGGATATGAATCTGAACCGCAAGAATCCATATCTATAATATCTAAAATTGTTCGAGAGTTCTTGTGAAGCGAACGTGATTTTTTGTGGAAAATGTAGGAATCAGAAGTTGATTTCCATAGATGGCGCCATTGTTCCGTTCGAGAACCAAAAATTGATGATCTAGTTTCACGAAGGAATTAGAAATGAAGAGAGTTGGTTAATGGTGTTCTTGAATGGTGGCTCTGATCTCCTTTATGATGGTGTGGGGGTGGACCTGCATGGTTATCACTTCAACATCCAAGTCAGTTCAAGATTCAATATGAGTACAATGAAACTGGAGATTAGTGAATGTGAATCTTATCATCACATGTGAAGTGTTTTATATTTGAGTCGAATAGAGTGAGCTTTTGATGAATTGGACCTTGGTCAATTTGGCCTATTGGCCGCGGTCTAGAACACATATAATGCCTTGATGTCAATAAATAGGATAAGGTCAAATTTGCCTTGGACAAAAGCTTAGCACAAATGCGATACCATTAAAAGTACCGTGTTTATTATGGAGAATTCTCCATAATATATTACCTACCAAAGACAATCTCATCAGGAGAAGAATTATTAGTCAAAATCTTGCCAATGTGTAGGGCGTGATGCTCTGATGAATCATTTTCACATATTTTTTAGTGTCCCATCTTTGCAGGTATTTGGTAGAGAATCAACAATTGGTTTGGATTACCTAATGTGTTTCAAAATGGATGCATGACATATTCTATATATATAGAATAGTTTACATAATCATTTAGCACTTGGAGAAATATCTCTAAAAACTTATCGTGGTGTGGTTTCCGAGCATATGGAAAGCACGAAATGATTGCATATTTAAAAACAAGGTTGTGAAGATGGAGCAGATGATTGAATCAATACAAAAAGAATGTTTGGAACTGGTTGAAAGTCCAATCTAATAACTTAAAGTGTTATGTATACCAATGGCATATGAATCCTAGGTTATACTTTGGAGTTATAGATGGATTATGATTGTTAATAATAGACTTAAAAACTTTGTCAAAGTTTGGGGGGCTGTTGAACGTATTTAGAGGTAGTCAAGCAAGCAGGATAGTCATGAAATTTAGTGAGTTTAGTGAAGAAACTCCATATCAGCTTTGGCGTGGCTGCAACTAATCCCAGTTTGGATTTATGATCAAACTAGGATTATTGATTGGTCTGTTGCAGGTGAATGTTTTTGAAAAAGAAAGAAATTGGTTGCGACACGTTTTATTAGCAACAAATATATGCATTGATTTATTTGAATAGTCAATATTATGCTTCTACATAATCAAAAGAAACTAAGAGTTTATGTAGTGTGTTTTGTGTAGTTTTCATGTTATAGTATGAATTAAGAAAAAATGGTGGTTGAAACCTCAAATGTGGTATGATGTCCTTGGTCCTAAATTAGATTACTGACGGAGATAATCCCACATTATGACCCAAGATCTATATCAAATCAAGTCAAACAATGCTAATTCTAGTGTCTAATTAAGCTGCTGAAAGAGGTAGGCTAACTATTGGTACTGGATAACACCACCAAGTTAGCAGAACCTAGTTGGAAAAGAATGTATCATAAAAAACTAAATAAAAAATTAATAATAAATAAACAACTACTAGGGAAGATCCCGTCCTCTATCCTAAAACAAATATGACTTGAAATGTTCTCGCATTAAAAACAAAATTTGTCTACAAAATTTATACTCCCATTTCAATAATGATAAGATCCATAATAGAAATAAAAGCTTCCAAAATTATACGGAAAACATGAAGGGTTGGACAAAACTTTTAAGCTAAATACTAAACAAAACAATAAACAAGAGTCAAGACATAAACATTAAAAGTTCAAAGCAAAACTAAAATATAACATTATCCAATACAGCAAGCATCGTTTAGTTTAGTTTTTAATCAACATCCTTCCTCTTTGACTTCTTCTTCTTCTTCTTTCCTGACTCGCCATTAGCAGATTCATCTACAACCTGATCCTGAACATCAGCCTCTTGCTCCAATTTTCTCTTTTCTTTCTTTTTCTTCTTCTTTTCTGACTTATCACCATTTGTAGTTTCTGCAGCTTCTTCATCTGCAGCAGCTTTTTGCTTCTTCTTCTTAGTTTTCTTGGCTGATACTTCCTCTGTTTCCATTTCTGTATCTGCAAAGATTCATATAAATCAGAAAAATGAACATTAGAAACTACAGCATAATTACAGGTTAAAAACAGTAATCTTTCCACCATAAAGCATCATGAAAAAAACACCATGACATCAAATTCATATTTAGTATGAGAGAATGAGATGGAGTCGGTAGATCTCCTAGTCTGTACCTAGGTTGTCAGCAACTTCAATAGCAGATTTCATGACATCAATGTTCTTACGAGGGGCAACTCCCTTATCATAAAAGTCAAGTCGCTCCTCAACTTGCTCACGGAGTTTGTCCCCAAATGCTGAAGTACCCTTTTCTGCACAACATAACAAAATAATGATACAGATGCAAAATAAAAGGAGCAGGAGTTTGCTAAAATTAATAAGCAGGAAACAAACCAGAAAAGCAGTCAATCCTAGATGCAATAGAGCATTTGTTTGCAAGATAGCGAGCCATGCGACCCTTGTTTTTGGCAGATGCTCGACCAATAAAAGAAGAGTGGAATATCAGACCATATTTGGGAGTATTTCCTCTTGTTTTTAATGCCCTGAATAAAGCAGAGATATAGATTATCAGAGTTAAGATCACAAACATGGAAATAGTGTCACCTGTCCAGACAAAAAACATGCAGTTTCACAAATTAAACCTGCTTGTTTCTTCAGAAAAAAATATAAGCAGTTCAATTTTCAAAACAAGTGATGAGTTAAAAACCTGAACAAAGCTTTCTCTGCCCCAAGAATCTGAAGAGTTGATGACGGGCACTTAGCTAAATTTGTGAGACTACCAGCATGAGAAATTAAACGAGCTCCTACACTATCACCAACTAAAGATTGCAAATTTGGTGCAATATCATTCATCTTAGTCGTCAGGTAATCAGACAACCTTCTCCTGTAGTCAGATAGGTCCATCACCCTTTGAGCAAACTGATGGACATTGATCAAGTCCACAGGGGACAATTCTTGACCTGAAAAAAACAAGACAAAGCAGGTTAAGAGAGATGAGAAAAAAACCAAGTTAAATGCAAATATATGATATTATACCCATGGAGGCTTTTGCTGCTTCTACAATCTCCTTTGCTTTATCTTCATCTCCAACTAAGTCAGTTAAGGCTTCAATATTGTCTTCGGCCAACTTTGACTTATCCTCAACATATTTTGCTACTTTGCAATAGAGATAATTATCATTAACAATCTTCACTAGTTCAGGAAAATGCCATGAATACCATTCTCTGCACAAAATAGATGACAACAGATAAATAACTCTAAGTTATAAACTCACTGAAGATGTAAACTATTAGTCGGGTTGTTGGCAGTAGAGAAGCAAGGGAAAGTGTGTGTGGGAAAGGGTGTTCGAAAGTGTTAGGCCACAAGGTCATACTTGAAAAAAGATTCAAACTATTTCCTTGGATAAAGATGTAAACTATTTAATCAACAAAATTGCATATTTGAACGAGAATTCATGTTAAGCCTGTACTACCTGACTCTCATGGCAAATGAATTGATATCCTTATCAAGTGTATCGAGTAGGAAGATTGCTTGGATGACCATATTGTCAACCCTATTAACATTGAACTTCACTTTTGCTCTGCTGTAACTGTGGCAGAGACCAAGTTGTGCCTTTTCCAAATCTCCTGGCTACGGAATTCAAAAGATACAATAATATACCAATCAATTAAACTGTTAAAAGGGATAATCCTATAAGTAATATAAACAAAGCAGCCAAAACAACTGCTAACCTTGAGATCACCAACAAACTTGTCAAAATGAAGCCTGACACCACGGATAAGTTCATTCACAAACTCATTACTTTGGCAAGGAATTTTAGTAGCATCTTGTATGTGTGAACCAATCTTAGATTCAGCTACACCCAAAGAGAACTTCGGTTTCTTACCTTCCTTTACTTTGGGTAAACTAGTCTCCAAAACAGTTCTCAGTTCATCAGTCATAATACCTGAACAACATCAACAACAACAACAAAAAGTTGAGCAACTGACAAAGTGAAATAAATGCATTTGAGTACACTAACAAACATAACCCCAACCATACAAATCACGTTTAAATCAGTTTTAACATCAATAATGTTACTTAGGGTTTTAGCAGATTTTCATAACGTGACAACACAGACACTAAAACACACTTAAGAAGCTACTCCTAATAACAAAACAAAAAAATAACTGAAAAAACTAAAACTAGTATCAACTGAATCACTATGTACAATAACAGATTCCTATAGAACAAAGCAGAAACATTGTACAAAGACTGCAACGATACATGAAAAACACACAAGCAAGTGAGGTTATGGTGGGTTAGGTTATATTACCTTCAGAGACGGCATTAATTTGTTCAAGTCCTTCAAGAGCAGAGGTGAAGGGGTTGAAAGAGCGAAGCTTAACGACCTTACCGAACCTGGTCAAATCGGAAACGGAGTTCCGAACAGCTTCAGTGTTCTGACCAATTTCGTCGATTCCATGAGCCTCGAACAAGGCGTAGCCGGCGGCAGTTTCGTGGAGGAGGAAGAGAGCCATTTTGATGGCCGCAGCAAAAACCCTAGAAGTGTCAGAGTGGGAGAAAGGGCATTCGAAAATATTATGAAACAGGGTTTAGGGTTTAATAGGGGATGTGTCTTTGTATAAATGATTGATAACAAAGCGGGTCAGGTTGAACCGCAAGGTAAGGGTATGGTTTTGGGCCCAAGTCTCAAAATGCCCAAATCTTGGGAGGTTACTTCCTATCACCCTTATTTTATACCTGGCATCTCCCATATTTCAATAATACCTATGTTGTCCTTGTGAAAATTTAAGCAAAAAATCTGAATAAAACATTCAGTAGTTTAATCAAAATTCCGGTACATAGTAAAAAAAATCGGTAGTATATATGAAAAATATGGTTTGTTGGATATTTTAAAATAGTTGGAATATTTTCTTAGTATCAGATTTAAAGAAAAATTCAGAAGTTATCAGACATTTAGTCCAAAACATCTGATCTTCCGACTTAAACAACCGATTCCTGAAAAAAATTTGATAGTTATAAAAGAGTGAAAATTGAAAGGTAGAGATTTTATCAACACTTTTATATGGTTGTGATTGCATTAACCATTTTGTGTGGTCTACAAAGACTCCAAAGTTATATAAATAAAGGTCATATGTTGTTCTTAATCATAACATTTTACTATAACTCGTCATCAATTTTGATTAAGACAAAAGTGTATTTCAACATGCTAAAACATTTTGTAGAATTTCGCCTTCCGAAAGACAGCACGTGTATCATCGTCTTGAGATTCACGATGAATGATTTGTTGCACGACACCAACAATAGAAAGATGGGCGACATCGAGTTTCGAACAGACTAGATTGATGTTGAAGGAAAGGTGAAATACGACCTTATGGAGTTGAAGACCAGTGAAGCTTTAAAGATTATGTGGAGAACCTTTCACCGTAGGCTAACTAAGGGATTGGTCGTGTTTGATTTGACAATATCAAGATCTGTCGACGACATAATCAAGATGTTAAAACGTCCAGAATCATCTAATAGTGACTTGATTTTCACGTTCCTTATTGTTATTTTATGTTTGTTGTAATGTGTTGAGTTATGTTCATCTTCCAAACATGTAATCGACAAAATATTATGTAATAAAAAGTATGGTGCTAAATAGTCGGAGTCACAAAATATATAAATAATACAAATCTAAAATCAAATATCTAAATAGGCCCCCACGGGTTATGTATGTTGCTTGCGATGCCAAACCAAAAATCTTGCCATATGGGTTCACCAAAATCATGAGGTTATAGATAATGATTGTTATCATTTGCATATGTTGAGTGTCATTCACATGACGTGGAGGCGGCAACACGTCATTATAAGGTGCCCGTACATCAAGATGAGAAGATCCATCCTGCGGAGATCCAACATGATAATGTCCCATATCATTTCCATGTTTCCCAGGTGGGATCATGTGAGGGTGTGATAAAGTAAGGTACCAATCCAGATACCCATCCACACACTCTACAGAGAGTTGAACCTCCGATGCACAATCTCTAATGGCACGTGCAGATCTCATAATGTTACCACAAAACCATATATCAATACCCTTTGATGGAATAAGAGGGACTGGTCATGGGGTGTCTTAGACATATTCAAACTGGCGAAGACACCTCTCAGGTAAGTGTCTATTCACTAACTCCTCTCATCGCAGATAACTAGAAAAAAGTGTTGCGTCATTGAACTTCTCATCCACTTTATGGTCTGTGTAGGGTATCCAGATGACATCGTCTACATTCAACACATCATTCCTCCTCTTATACTCCATAACACGTCCCGGGTATGCATACATGTCGTAAATCTCTTGGCTTGTGGGGATCCAGTAGTGGTAGCAATAACTCTTCTATCACAAATGAAAGAAAAATGCTTGTATATCCAACATTGCACAATAACAAAGACTTAGATAACCAAAAAAATGTGATAAATAGAACTAACATAATAAGAAATAATAATTTAGTTACACCTAAAATAGACTCATCTAACTGGTAAGCAGCTTGGTCTAAAAAGCACTTGCCTCTCCAAGGGCAGCAAATAGAACAGTCAATGCAACACACCCTTATGCCTAACTACAATGCTTAAGGTTGTTAAATAGTCGCATGTACTTCACCTTGATATATATTATACTTATCCTCTAAGATAATACATCTTATAAGATGTACCATGTATAGCCTAGCTACTACCTCATACATACCCGATGCACTAGCTCGACATACCGTTCCCACAACCAATACACGCGAAAGTGAGCACCCTTCCTATACCTAAACCTCTATATCACCTATTCTTTAGTAACCACCAAGTATTGTATAGTTGTCATATGTGCGGTCTCCTGACTAATAATGGGAGCAGTAAAGAAATTACCTGCCAGCGGAATATGGAAAAGCCATGAGACATCACCCAATGTAATCGTCATCTCACCATATGGAAGATGGAAGGAAGATGTCTCCTTGTACCATCGCTCAAGAAAAGGCTGACAATAATTGACTGTCGAACATGGTAAGCAAACAACCCACCAATAGAAGGATACCTCATTCCTCAACTATCGCTTTCACCTTTGGTGGCATCACGACATCAGATAAATTCTTCAGCTTCAACCCATGGGCGGACACCTTAAGTGGAATATATAATGCCTCGTACTGTTTTCAGGATTATCGACTGACCTCACAAACCAACACAAGTCTTTTCAATATGTTTTTTCCTTACTTACACGCTTTCCGGGAAACTTCCGAGAAAGCTATCCATCCAAATACTACTCCAAGTCAAGCAGACTTAACCATGGACTTCTTATTGGTTAGGCTACCGAAAAGATGATGCATCTTGTTCATTGTAGATTAACAAATAAGAACTACATAATTAAGAAGACTTGACTTAGAATAGTATTTGGATGGGTGGCCTTCTGGGAAGTTTCCTAAAAAGTGTGTGAGTAAGGACAAAGCATGCGGAAAAGATATGTGTTAGTTTGTGGGATCAGTCGGTAATCTTAAAAGCAGTTTAAGGCATTACAAAATATGGTATTGTAACAAACAAAGTAAAAAGGATCAGTTAATTTCAAAGTATCATTAATAAATAAAGTTACATCATCGACATATCATATACATACCTCTCCCTACCATAATCCGAATGTCACATGATCTGCATATCCTGTGAGAATAGAAGTGTCACTAGGCCCACCAGGAAACCCTCCATATATATACAAACTGGTCTGTCGAAACATGAGGAGTGACACTTGTCTCAATGGGAGGAGTAACCTACATATCATCAACTGGCGCCTCAATAGTTGTAAGTGGAGAACACGCTTTGATAATTGTCTCCATAGTAACCTTTATAGTAGTTGTTTCCTCTACCTCCGAAGGATGGAGCACCTTTGTCATCTCAAAAGTATGGGGAACATATGTCTCTGCCGGATGAGGCATATCTATCTCTGTTGCCATCTGCATGCCATCCTAAACTGGTGCATAAACATCAATTGGCTCGTCCTCATTATCTTTTGTTCACCCCAAAAGTAGATATATATCTTCTAAATCAGATAGTGCAGGGTGCACAAAATGAGCCTGGTCGGTCAGCCGCCTGTTGTTAGAACCGATCGTTGTCGCCTCTTGTGAGAACCTAACAGAGACGCTTTGCACGTCCGACTACAATAACAAATTCCCTCTTGGGTGCTATCGGAGACACTTTATACGTCTTAATACAATAGTCAAATGCCCTCTGTCAAAGAAATACACGCTTTCATGTGTAGTTAGTGTACCCTCTCCTTTAGATATAGCCAATATAAGGGCAAGCATGGTGAAGCCTAGAGACGCCCATCTTGATATGAGCTATAGCCTCGGGGGCAGGGACATGAATCTGCTACCTTTAGTCGGTTTAGATCCTTTGTGACTTAGATCACAATTCAAATCATGAGTGCATCCAGTCGGCTTCATACCCTTCATCTGTAAGGATAATTTGAAACACCACCATGATTAACCAGACTAATACCTTATCCACGTGAACATGATTATGGCATAGTTGTGTCTAACTGGTTTGACTTGAATTACTTACAGGTACAACGAGAAACATAAATGCTCGAAGCGGTTCTCATGTTGCACTAGTTTTAATTCAACATACAGACACTTTAAACTGAAAAAATGCTTCCTCCGTACAAGCATAATTGTAACACCATAGACTACTTTTAGGATTACGCTTGACCCCACAAACCAACACAGATATTTTCCTCATGATTTGTACTCACTAACACACTTTTCAAGAAACTTCCCAAAAGGTCACCCATCCAAATACTACTCCAAGTAAAGCACGATAAACTATGGAGTTCTTATTTGTTATGCTACCTAAAAGAATATGTATCTTGTTGGTATAGGTAGTACCAATCAATCCTTATAAGTCTTCCTTCAACCATATTGTCTCATACTTAGATTGCCTCTGAATCCCTATCATTCCGATGTGAATTTGGCTTTTGATTAAAAGCTGTTAGAAGCCACTCATTGTCATGCCTGCTGGCAACCACTCCTCGGCCTCGTTGGCCTTGGGTGTTTCATGCCCACCAGCTTCTGCTTAGTTTGTCCCCAAACCACATCGTACTAAGAGAGGTCTGCTTTGAGACCATTTGTAACGCCTCAAACTACTTTCAGGATTACCGACTGTCCCTATAAACCAACACGAGTCTTTTCAGCATGTTTTGTCCTCAATCACACGCTTTTCGGGATACTTCCCAGAAGGTCCCCCATCCAAATACTACTAAAAGTCAAGCACGCTTAGCTATGGAGTTCTTATTTGTTAGACTACCTAATAAAATATGCATCTTGTTGGTATAGGTAGTACCAATCAATCCTTATAAGCATTTCTTCAGCCATTAATAACATGAAAATACATAGTATATTTCAACTTGATTCGCATGTATTTAAGTGTTGATTTTATATGTTTTTTCTTATGTTATAGTGGTATTTTGTGTTTATTTTAGGTAATCAGCATGTAGGAGCCTTCGTGCGAGAAAATAGGACGAAAATGATATAAGACAGAGAAAATTTGATGAAAAGGCACTAGTGGCAACCTCCATGGCGTTTGTCATGGTGATGGCCATGACTAGGCACCGATGGGACCCACGGAAGAAAGAAAACAAGGCAAAAATCCAACATTCAGAACTCATGGCAGAAGCATTGTATTAGTTTCCTCCACTTCCCATACTTTTCTCCCACTTCTCCAACATAAGTCTTGGACGTTTTTCTACCAGTTGTGCTCTATAAATAAGTCTAAGTTTTAGTATTTTTATATCCAAGTCTTTAGAATTTTATTTTAGGAAGAAATCTACCATTTGTAAAGTAGTTAATTTCTCACACCGAGATATTTCTGCAACTTAGAGTTTGATTTTGAATATTTACATAGAGACAGTAGATAGCAGTAGTTTGAGTGTTGGCCCCTGTGTGTTCGATATCTCTTAAAACTATACTAGATTTCATGCACTTGCGGATAATCCACATCAACCATGTAGTCTCATACCTAAATAGCCTCATAATCCCTCTCATTTAGATGTGAATTTGACTTTTGAGTAGAAGTTTCCAAAAGCCGCTAATTTTTCTGCCTTGTGCACTGGCGACCTCTCATCTCCCTCGTCGGCCTCGGGTGTTAGAACAATCATGTGCTACCACCTCAGCACTTATTGATACATCGCGTACATCTTAACGTAACATGCTTCCGAGCGAAAAAAGCCATACACGGCTTCACAAAAGAATCAAGATCATTTACACTTGAAGCAACTATTACTTATTGCTTTATACTGCAAACAAATTATCTAAATTGTAGGATTCCAAAGCAGTCCTTAGCTATCCTCAGATCCTAATTATTCTTGGATCCCAGTCGAACTATGATGTTGATTAAAAGAGAAACAATATTATACCAAAAAGCACAAGCATGCAAAGGTAATAACTGAAATACATATCTAAAACTATTATTTACAAACCGAGGCACTGTCAAATATTACATGAGCAAATAAAAGGAAAAAGAAGAAAACAACGTTCAAACGTCTGCATTCGGCTCCTTAGATTTAGGACCACCTTTGGTATCCTTCTTAGAAGAATCTACTAGAGGGTTCAGTTTGTCATCAGTGATATCAAGGTCGGGACAAAACATTCGAGCCTCCTCTAACATCTCATCTCAGACCTTGTAGACAACATTTACTACCCGCTCAAGAGATTTATGAGATTTTTGTCGGACAACAATCACCTCTTCCTCGAGAGTTTTCATAGCATTAGCTCGGTCGTACTTCTTTTGGTGAAGATATTTTCGATCCGGTTCGAATGCCCGACACGCTCCAGCCAAATCTTAAGAAACCTTTTTACAGCGCTTCTCCGTGTCAGCAAGGAAACCCTTTAAACTCTTTATTTGAGCAGCCAAAATGAACGGTCTGCCATATCAATCTGTCTCTTCCCGCAAAGAGCTAAGAGCATCAACACTCACCCTAAGCTCTTCCAAATTCTTCTCAGCATCATAAATTTTCGGCTTGAGGGTTACACACCTCTCATTCAGCTCATCTCGTTCCCTTGAAAGCTTGTCAAAGCCCAAAACATCGTCATGGCCAACAACTACAATAAAAACAATGGACCTGATCCTGAACAAAGCACGGGAAGCATATTCAAAAAAGGCTATGCCTATTATTGACGCAGTAAAGCGGTAAGCAAAAGATTGAAAGTATTTCGGGTTTTATTGTATCTACGGAGAATAGTGCAAGGGAAAGAATGTCATTCAACAGTTTTCGCATTTTTGAGCTTGGGTTTGAATGAACTAAAAGTAAAAAGGTATTCACAAGAAAAAATACATTCTTCAGAGAGAAAAACATATCAGGCATGAATATAAACTATTCATCACAAACTTAAACTTATTGATCAGTTGCCCTCAACCTATAATACTCGCCAAAATCATCATGTATCTCTCACATCAGTGTTCATTCCTGCAACACCTACGAGACATATCACAACCAAGGTTATGTCTAACACAAAGTTGCGAGAACAACCGTATTATTGCATTGGCGATCTCTCGCGCGAAACTCAACACGGAAGCATTAATCTTCGATACACAAGTATTGTTAGCTCTAAATCTATCTCTAGAATCTAGAAACTAAAAGGTTTGCTTCCCTAATCAAGACTTGTAATGTCTATTTCTACAACAACACAAATCCAAACATAAATGCAAAAAGATTAAGGAAAACATCAAGATTGATTTGTAAGGCAAGTTTTATACAACGCCATGAGCGATAAATATACATATGTTCAGAGTAAATATACAAACAAAGCCAACAAACGAGAAATACACAAAGAGAAAGAGAGAAAAATCAAACATCTCACAGGTTGTCAGATCCGATTGATGAGAAATCTATCTCTGATCATCCAAATGCAAGACCCATTGTTGTTTTCTAGTCTCTCTATGTCAAAGAATGTTGGTGATGCAATTGGGAGCAAATATCCCCAAAACCATGCCCTAAAAATATGAAAGAATCTATTTATACAAAAACAAAATACAGTGGGCCAGGCTAAGCCAGCTGAGCGGGCCAAGCGGGACCGGGCTAAGCAGTATAAAAAATATCTAAAATATATACACTAAAATAAAGGACCAGGCTAAGCCAGGTGAGGTGGCTAAGCGGGCTCAAAAATTAAGTTCTTCCTCTTCCAAAGAATACATGTGGTAGCATGCTGCAGATTGGGCTTAGCGGTCTCAGACTTTATTTTCTTCCAAAATTGCATTTTTTAAGACGTGTCTTCGACACTTTATTACTTGAGGCTCTAATATGCACCAATACCTATAAAATGAATAGAAAGCAATCAAACGATACGTAAATGAATCAAAAACTCAAGTTATATACAATATGTACAAATATAACGAAAACATACACATTCACGCACAACTTGAGGAATAAGAGTCGATACGTGCCATAGAACTATATAAAAAAATAACTACAAATTGGGACTTATCACCTATCAGACCCAAATGAGCCCCGAATGAAATCCAGGTCCTTAGTCGCCACGACAGCACCAAACACTTCAGGGGTTCTTGGTACCCAGGAAGGAAGAACAACATGAAGCAGAAGAAAGGATTCTGACCAAACACTTCGGGAGTTGATGGACTATCACCTCGATCCCTCTTGGCAAGGGAAGGAAAAGGTGAAGGCCCTCAAACAAATTAATTTGTTGCAGCAGTATCTAGATATCCATTTCAAGAGTCGGAACCAGGTCAGCAGTTTCGACCACCTCTAGGGCAATCAGCGTAGTATGAATCTGAACCTCCGGAACAGAAGTAGAAACAACGACACGTGCCATTGCCACGAGGATGGGCAAACCAAGTAAAGCCCTGGTTGTTCATTAGCGCTAAAGCTTTCCACAATAAACTCAATTGATTCATGTTCTCCGTGAAAGCATAAATGGCATGGTTAGAAAATGGCGAATGAATCCTCGTCCTCACCAAAAAAAATTGTCTCTCTGAATATTCAGATGCACCAATGATTGTGTTTTCTTTTTCTAAAAAGAAAGTACTTCACCAAGACCAAACTCTTTTCATATCCAAGCCCTTGATTCCAAGCATGTTATTGAGAATGTAATTCCCTGTGTCTAAGCAGGTTACTAAACTAAAATAGGGTAATGTCGAAATAACCTAGTGTGTGTCGAATTTGTTTAGTTGTCAAAATGTCGAAGCAAGTTGCTCAATAAAAATTTCAACTTAGGCCTAATTTTTGTAGTGTTAGCAGAATTAGGTATTTTGGGATTTTGTATTTTAGGCTTTGTTTAGGGAGCAAGCAAACCCAAAATCTATAAATAGGGAGTAACCCAATTATTGTATATGAATCACTTGCAGCTGCAAAGAATAAACTTCAGTTTGAAGGGTATAGAGAAACTCTGCAGAAATTCTTCTTCTTCTCTTATTTTTCGTTAAACCCTTATTCCTTTTTTCCCAATTCATATTTTCTTTTCTTCTTCCATTATCATTGTGAAGCAGAATCATCTTGCAACCAAGGTTGGTTGATTCACTTAAGTGAATAGTAAAGAACAAGAAGGAATTCAATCTGTTGATTGAATCTTGTTCATCAAAATTGATTTGGAATTCTCCATAGGTTTGGGTTAATTCCAACACATGTAAACCCTTTTCATTTCACTTCCTCGGGAGACAGATAAGTCGACCCAAAATGATGAGAAGAGATAGGCCGATAGAAATGAACTCTGGATCAATATTTCTGAAACCTACCTCTGCAAGAACAGACATTCCCCACCTGAGTCGAAGACAAACTGAAGTCCATATGTGCCTCAGAAGTGACAGGTTTCACCAATACGAAACACTATAGAAGATCACCCCAGTCTTAAATGAAAAAGTTGAACCAAGGTACTTGGGGATGAAGGGAGATTAATCCTTGATCACGAGTATCATCCAACAAAGTACGAGCTAAAAAGAAGAGGTCGAAGAAGAGCCCTAATGAAAGTTTCCAAGACTTGCACCCAATACAAAGCTGAAACACCACTGCGAAGGCCCAGGCTCTAGGATGAAAATGGGAGGGTAAACTTTAATATGGTTTAACACGACCACCTCAAAATCAGAGAAGGGCTGACGTATCCCTAATCCGATGAAAATACACCCGTACAGGCGAATTGAGAAACACTCAAAAGAGCTGCACACCCTCTTATTCGGGCCTACCGGCAGAATAGACTAATCTGAGGTATTGTCAAATATGTTATTGGTCTAGTTATGACTTCAATAGTGTTCAAAATAGAAGGAGTCCCAACTATTTTGGCGAACACCCAGTGGTACCTATTTTCATTGGCCGGTACTATTAATCGAAGAGCCATACGAGCCACTACGTATGCTCTATGATGGTCATTATGGTTGACCCAATATACAACATCATGTCGCCTTTGGCACTTTATATGACGAGCAATTACAATGTTACTAGGATCATGACCAGTTGACATCTGGTATGGTTGGACAAAGCGATCATCATGTTCCCAACTTTGACGAGAAACCTTTATTTCTGCCTCGGTCAAAACAGAAGGAGACATCGGTCTCTCGACAAGGTTTTCACCCCATCAGATTTCACATAAAACAAAGATTCTAAAGTATTCATGGAGAAAGTTTCATGCAGCAAAAATTCTCTAGAAGACTCTTCCATATTCATATCATCACTTAAAATGATGATTCCTTATTCAAAACCCCCACTGACAAAGGGGAAGGAATGTTATTCATACTTCATTCCCCTTCTCAAAGACAAAGAAACACTACTATTTGAGTCACTCTCGAAGATAATAGAGTTACCACTCATCGTAATGAAAATACGAGAAAAACTTAAAGTAAAAGTTGAGGAGAAGATAAGGCATCTTAAAGTAAGAGAGTGAAGGCGCTAAAGCAAGGAAGCTGAAAAATTGAAGCTTCAATGTTTAAGATTAAGAACGTGTGACGATAATTACTCTAGGAAGTGATCTTAGATAGAAGGGAAAAGCTCGATGAGGCAAGGGAAACTCATTATACAAGAGGACTAAAAAGTTTCTCCACGATCTCTCTCAATCTTTATATATGCTAAGGCAATCGAACGGATTGGATCAAAAGCAGGAAATAAGGGAAAATCAATAGTCAAATTTCATATAGGGAAGACAAATGCGCTTAAGTGTACTCGAGTACACATAAAGCTACGTCACATCACCCTATACATTTTTAGGTCACACGTCAAAGAAAAAATGGCGAAACATTTTAATGATGGGATTGCATTTAATGCTAACATTCGCATCACACTTTGGCAAAACCAAAGTGGTGTATGTCAGCCGACGTCTGGATGAACTTCCTTTGAAGGGGGCCAGTAATATTGAAGGACATCACACGTGCCAAAAGAGTCTTTGGGGCAATTGTTCCGTGCCGACCAAAGACCCGGGACCCAGTACTTGACACCCGCCAAAGATCCAATAACACGAGGACTATTATCTAACTTACTCTGCCAAGCCCAAGGTATAAATACCTTTATAAAGGGTTTCCCAGTACACAATCTCTAATCTCCATTTTCACTACCATTATCTTGAATCCTAAACTGACTTGGGTGTTGGAATAATAACCATACAAGTACCCCCCCCCTTAGGTCCACTGTATCAAAGATATCAACACCAGTTAACAACAGCACATCAAGACCGATACCTCTAGTTCAAGAAGCATCGTAATCACAACCTTTGATCCACGGTGTTGCGTTAGCGTAGTGCATCAGAAGCTCCGCTTCACTACAGCTTCCGCAATCATCACCATTTATGATTCGGGAACGGAACACATCCCTTGAATTAGGCCCGTGTCAAATTCTTTCAATATTGGTGCGAGTACAAGAAGGGAATGTCACCCGTGATGCTTTTCTTCCACTTCTTAAAGGCACGACACAGCTCTGCTGACTCAACACGGGGTCATGACTTTGATATCTCTCTAGTGTACCAAGATGTTCGACATTTACTCGGAGAACGTGCAATATTTCAAGGACCAATACTTCTTAACTGCTCTTTTTTGGAGACGACTCATACTAACCTGTGTATCATATAACCCATATCGCCTTATTAATGTTTGAATCAGTTCTCCAAGTTATGGCGTCAAAGCCATTTCTTGGAGGACTCTAGGACTTACGTCTAGAAAATGTTTGTCTCAAGATGAGATTTATCTAGATAGGCAATTGATATCCTTCTTCGACGTAGGTTTCATCAACAGCGTTACCCGCCTCTAATGCGGTGTCAAAGAAACCGAAGAAGAAATGCATAAAGATGCACTTGCTGGTGGATGTCAGCTTAAAAGAGGCTAAGCATGTCATTTTAAATAAGTAACACAATGAATCCCCTTTTTCTTGAACGCACACCTAAACATATCTTTGGCCCCTTCTATTACGTTGACTAGGAGGACCAAGAAGTTGAGTTTTTTAAAGGAGAAAAAAATTTAAAATATCAAAACAGAAGATTAAAAGTGCATTTAAATTTAAAAATAAATAAGTTGATCCAAATCAAAACTTGAAACATCTTTTGTCCCTTCTATTTTGCTGATAAAACAACACAAAACACTTTATGTAGTTGCATTAAATCTTATCTATCCTATTTTTTCCGCTTACATCAATTCCTTTTATGTTATTTCATTCGCTCTTACTTATTTAATGAGGATTTCTTATTACACCCTATATAGTTCAAAATAACCCTTTGAAAAATCGAAATTGCCCCTCAGTTTTCAGAAATATATTTCTGGATACACCCTTTGCATCACACAAAAGCGAGCAAACTCCCACCCTAGAGTCAAATTAAAAAAAATATTCCCTAGATATATCTCCGAGAATGTGATATAATAAATTGTTTCAGAATCATTACAGGAATTATTTCAGAGATGTAATCTGGTAAAACTGTGTTGGAAAATGGAATCATGTCACCTTTGCATGTCAGATTATTTCGGAGATGCATCTCTGGAAAAATCAAAAGTGAAATTGCTAAAAAAGAAACCTGCATGATCAACTTCATTTGCCATATTTTCCTTAAACCCTCTCCAAAAACCTTCCATTCTCAATCAAGTTTTTAACTCCAAATCTCCATTCTTGTGTTTCATCAGATCAAAAGGAGCTAAAGGAATTTAAGGTAAAGTTCATTCATTTGAATCCTCATTCCTCATATTAATATGGTTTTGAAACAAAAAAAGGTCATGCTTTTACCGGAAGTGTAGTTCCAGAATTTCTATGAACTCGTCTAAAGATATATTTCAGGAAGTTGTCTGTGCTGATTTACCAACAATATTTTTCGTGTAATGGATGTTTCTTAGTTTGTATGATTTTGTTTACCTTAGGTATGATGCATCCAAATGTTATCCTCAAACCTATTGTGTCTCAAGATGTTTCACTTGTCCTAATGAAGGTTGTAAATATTCGGAGCCATTTTATAAATGAACTAGAGTATGAATTTCGTGATGACATGCTGCAATGGATTTGTACAGAGGCCACCAAAATGAGGTTTGGTGTTGTGATCGGAAGGTCCGATAGTGGTTCGGATAGAAGAAGTGCATTTGTGACATTGGGATGCGAAAGAAGTAGTAAATATATACCTCATCTCCGCAATTTCAAACGAGATGAAATTGATTCAAGAAAATGTGAATGTTCATTTAAGTTGCGTGGTTATCAGTTGACAAATAATAAATGGAGATTTAATGTGATACTTGGTTTACACAACCATGATTTATGTGAAAAATTAGTCGGTTATCCAATTGTATGTCGCCTCTTGCCGGAAGATAAAGAATGTGTTTTTGACATGACATTGAATTTGGTACCTCCCAAAAACATACTTGCAACCTTGAAGCGCAAAAGACCAGGGAATATCTCAAATATCAAGCAAGTGTACAATATGCGCTATTAATACAAACTAGCACTTATGGGGATAGAACCAGAATGCAACACCTCTTGAAACTTCTAGATAATAACAATTATGTATCTAGGCACCAGAGATGCGAGGATGAAGTAACAATAAGAGATATATATTGGACTCATCCTGATTCCATAAAATTATTCAATACATTTTCCATTGTGCTTATAATTGATTCAACGTATAAGACCAACAAGTACACGTTCCCATTATTAGAAATTGTTGGTGTTACGTCTACTAAGAAGATGTATTATGTCACTTATGCATTTATAGAGTGCCAAAAAGAGGACAATTTTGCTTGGACTTTAGAGATTTGTCGATCAATGTTGAAGGACCAAGAAGAAATACCGAAAGTAATTATTACCGACTGTGATACCGCTTTAATGAATTCGGTTGCAAAGATATTTCCTACTTCTTATGCATTACTTTGTAGGTATCACATTACAAAGAATGTGAGAAGTCGGGTTAAACCCGCGGTAAGGACAAAATATATTGAGGTCAAAGATGGAAAAATGGTCAAAGTGAGCGTTATTGTGGAGAAAATTATGGATGCATGGAATGTTATAATAAATGCATCTACAGAAGACCTATATGTTGATGTTGTTATACATTTTTGGAAGGTGTGCGTGAAATATCTCAATTTACTATAATATGTTGAAAGCACAATTTTGGACCAAGTAAAGAAGAAGATTGTTTGTGCTTGGGCCGATCAGGTTATGCACCTTCGAAATACAACAACAAACTGAGTTGAGTTTTCTCATGTTTGATTGAAGCAGTGTTTTAAAAACCGGACTGGTCATCAAACCGGCGAGGGTACTGGGTCACTGATTCATTGGTTGAACCATTAGTTCACTGGTCGAACTGGATGACTTAGTCTCTAAAAAATATCACAACTACAAAATTTTATAATTTTAAAATATCATAATTTCACATGTTTATTTTTTACATTCAAATTCTAAATATAATCATCACTCACAACAAAATAATAGAAAATATAAATTTAAGTAAATTTTAAACCAAGTCTAATTGCAAACAGTGGAAAAGTTGTTTCAAATAAGGTTTGAATAAAGTCTAATTATATTTTAATTATTTTTTATAAAAAAAGTCATTAAAACGACGTCATTTTGTGCGAAAAAAGAGAATAAGCATTTGAACCACCGATTTTCTTAAATCGTCGGTTCACCGATTTTTCTGTTTTAGCCGGTTCTCACCAATTCAATAGCATATCTGGTCCAACAATCAGACCAGACCGATGACCCCTCCGGTTTCCGATCTGATCGGTCCGACCGGCCGGTTCGGTCCGGTTTTAAAACACTGATTTGAAGAATTGGTTGAAAATAGCAAAGGTGATTTGTGTGCGGATTGAGACAATTCAACAATGAGGAGTCCATCATATTTTGAACATGTTGACAAATTTTTCCCGATTCACTAACTCCGAAATCTCATAAAAGTGTTTTCAAAGGAGCTCGCATAAGCAAACCACCTTTTGTAGTTTGTCAAAAAAATTTACATTCAATACAAGTTTCTGTTTGCTATGCTAAGGAAGATTCCGAAAATACCTCTCCGAAATAAAGGAATAAAGGGTGGTTCCGAAGTTACATTTCCGGAATGTTTTCTGTCACAAGATAGAATTTGTGAGGTCCATGTTAGCCTCCAACTACTGTAAATAAGCTCACTTGGCATATTGTTGCATGCAAAAACACCAAAAACCCAGAATGAACATCATTTGGCATGTTGATAATGTTAACTTTACCAGCAATACACCATCAAGAGAATTTAGGATCACCGAGTACACCCCTCCTGAAGATCTGTAATACACACTGCAGGACCTACTACCATATGGTATAATCGCAAAATTGTGAAGATCTGGTACCGCTCGCCATCGTTTGACAAAATATGGAAGCTTGAGTCAACAACCATTAGCTGAAGACGACCACTGATTTTTAAGCTATATGGAGAACCTTCTTCCGTTTGAATCAAAAGTTCCATGATATTAAGATGTTTGATCTATGTTAAAATTCCTTATGTATTACTGAAGTTATAATATCAATGATATTTTGATTTTAAGTTGGTGTTTTTCAATTATGTTTTTCTGCCTTCTGCTACGCAAAATTTCGAAAATCACCATCCAACAATGTTCCAAATATGCATTTCCGGAATAATTGGTATTTTAGTAAATATTTGATGCGTCTAGAGATACATCTCCAAAATATGAGGACATTTTAGCATCATTTTCGCGCGTTGCTCAAAGGGCGCTTTAAGAAATTTCCTATTTAATACTCTTGCATCAAATAGAAAAGTTCATTAATATATACTGGACATGGAATTACAGACTCTGCAATGACAAAGAGTTACACGCCGCGATGATAAAGCATTTTTTTAGGAGGCCAAATATACTTACGGCAAAGACATGATTCCATCCAATTCTCCAACATATAACTACAAAAAAATCACAATGGAATTAGCATTGGGGCGTAAGATCAACAGGATAGATTAACATCTAAATACACTAAAAGTATAAACATCTAGACCTTCAAATTGATTTTCTGTTGTATGTGACCAAAATTTAGATTTCAACAGTTAGTTTATGACACGCGCCTAAACACATGCCACTAATAAAAATAATGAAACTAATTACGACCATTAATGAATAAATTTATTTTGGTCTCCTTCAAAATTAGTATATCAATTCTAAAGTAAAACTTTTTTTTGAAGTCAATGTCATTTGGTTGAGGGCATACATTTGAGTTGGGGGAATAATCATCTCCTAAACCGGCATACTCATCCTTCATTAACTATTGTTAGTGTGAATGGCAATCCCTTTTAATTCTGCCTATCTTCTCATAAAACTAGGGACTTTCAATCTCACGGATCCATGATGCAATAATCATGCAACTGACGGATTCTCTTCCCACCTCCGACCATGCTCAAATATATATTATCAAGCTTGATGCAGAAAGCTTTTGTAAATTTAGCTGGTCTTATTCATCACACTCCCAGTCATATTTTTGTTGGTGCCTCGATAACGGACAGAACCCTTTCCATGTCTTCCAGATATAGCCATCTTTCCTCTCTGTTCTCATTTTTAATCTCCTGCTTATAAAAGAGAAAAAAATGAATCAATTGTTGAAACAGCAGTAAACTCATTTAGTAGTAATACAACCACAGTATATTGTTTTAAAGGCTTGTACACAACCCCTTCTATTTAAGTCACTCCAATGTTGGGTATCTCTCAAGATCCTGGCATTCTACTACATTAATCAATAACAATATAGTTGACATCAAGAGAAACGGGTCAAGGAAACCATCATAGATCTTTTTGGTGTAACCTATTCTTTCGGACAGTACAAGTCTAAGATGATTTGATAAAATGAGAGTGGATAAAATCAACAATGTTGCTGGCAATGATGAAAATGTTAAGACAATACACATTAAATTAACGCTGTAGCCTACACTGAAGTAGAAAGAAGATAGGTGCAAAATCATTTTGAAATTTTCAGAATAGGTTATCAGGGCACAAGGATGAGCATCAATTGAAGTAATAAAATGCCATGACCAAAAGACAGATCTTTTCCCCTTTCAGTATCATCAGAGGTAGAGGCTTCCTTAAACAAGCAAGCCCCATCCAAGAACATCGATTACTTCTAGTGATTATATCACTTGTTTTATATCTTTAATATCAAGTCAAACAGAAGAAGAAACAAACCTCATATTTCTGTAACAGAGATGTCCACATAGATCTACACTGCCCAGGATTTTTGTTGATACCATAAGCCAACAAATTCTTGGATATTTCTTCCCAGAAGACATTATTTCCCTTCACTAATTGAAATATGTCTTCAAATTCCCTGCGCACACCGATCAACTTCTTAACTTCCTCCTCTTTCCATTTGTTTCTCTTCACTGATTTGGTTTCAGCATCTTCGGGACCATCTTCTGTTTCAGAGAAATTACTTGCAGCTCTATTTGAGGTAGTAGCATCTTCCTTAAGTAGAAGACGTTCAACACCATTATCATCATCTGTGCCACTTAATAAAACAAAGGTGGGAAAAGGGATACAGGATTTAAAAGAAACTACAGCAGAGGAAATATATCAGTTAAAATTAACTGATATCTATGCGCCAAATATAATATAAAATAACATGTTTAAACTACAGATTTGGAGGTCGGTTGCATTTTGACATCACTTTGATAAATAAACAATATAAACATCTGACGCATAAATTACAGAATCCAAGACATTCATATTCCAGTAGCTTGCATACAATGTAAACTATCAACATTGTCTATAAATCCATTTCATAGTACACTAACTTGTCATCAACAAGGTTTTGATGGTGAGAAGAAAAGGAGACAAGATGAGATTAGACAAGATGAGAAAGTATGAGCTGAGTAAGAAGTGAAAAATAAAGTAGATTTGATTGTTCGGTATTTGAGAAAGAGGGAAGAAATACACAAAATAAATGTGTATGTGTCTTCTCTCTCCTTTTGTTTGGTTGGATAGAAAGTGAGAGAAGAAATATAATAATGATTTAGGAAACTAGAATAATATCATAAATCTGAAAAAAACTAATTTACGTTAAATTATTTTCTACCTAAATCTAATTACTTATTTTCAACCTAAATCTAATCAAATTTATTAGTTTAAATTAGTACATATTATTCATTTTACTTATTTAATTATACGTTTGCGTTGGTGGATTCATTGTGTTGCCTTGAATTCACTGCTATAACTTTCAAGAGGGTTGATGAAATAACAGTTTCGCAAAAAAAAAAAAAAAAAATCAAGTGCAGGCGATGAAGAAGAAAGGGGCAAGTGTGAAAAGCAAAAAAAATGATCAGTATGTCTTTTCCCTTTCTTCCCAAAATACGTTACGACTGAAAAAATTGAGCAGGTTCCATATCTAATTCTCTCTTTAATTCTCAGCTAAACCAAACTGGGAAAATGCTCTATTTCTCTTCTACCTCTCTCACTTATTCTTTACTCTAATAAATCAGTTTTACTAAGCAATGTGTAAGACACAACAATAGAAACCTAACATCAGACTCTAGATTAATTACTCATTTGACTTGCATTGGTTAGACCAGGGAAACAGGTAGTGTGAAAACCATACTTTACTAGGTTAACATTTGTAAACATCCAAATGTTCTGCACCAGAGACCTATATGTATGGAAGAACCTAGGAAATACGTGCCAGTCATAAATAATAAAAGACATCAACTGGTTTAGATCTCATAACATATACAATTTAAATCATCATATAAAATGCATGTAAACAACTAAAAGCATATCTCCGGAATTCTAACACACCAATCATACCTCTCATTTGCAATTTGGAAGATTGATTTTCTATCTCGTGACGATGCACCGCATTTCTGAAAGTCGATATCGCACCTACATAGGATTTTCCAGACAACCTTGTGTTTATCTCAGTCGCAAGAGCAGCTGCAGGATTTTCTATTGCAACTGCAATAACGTCTGGCCGCTTTCCACTATACTTTCTCACCAATTTCCTTAACATCTCAGACACAGTTTTTTCCATGTGAGTCAGAGGGCAGTTTACAGGGCAGCTTGAAAGAGCAGCATGAGTAGCTTTATGGAGTGCGTCCAATAGCTTCCCATTGTCAAGCCATAGGCATCTTGTGGTAATTCTTATTTTTCCTTTTAAGGTGTTTTCAACTGAACTGTCTAAACTGTGAGGACGGCATACCTCCATGCTGTAAAACAATCAAGATTAGCATGTGATCAAACATGTTAAACCAGACATTGACTAACTACTTGAAAAATCTACCTAACCACAATGATGCCGTCTAATGCAATTCTCAATCTTTCATCAATGAAGAGTTCGCTTGATGAACCAAATGCTTTGTCACCATCACTATACTTCAACTGCATGGAAAAATGGAGGTAGTATCACAGAATTTTAAATTTTAAATTTCTAAAAGGCCAGCAGAATACTTGGAGGACTATAAACCTGCAAATTCTCTTTTCCAAGGGCAATAAATCCATTAGAAAGGACTTTCCTGTTTCTCAAATGTGAAACGCCAAGCATCTCTCCATTCTTAATAACCTGGTGCATAAATCTTATCAGTTGCTTCAACAATTTATGCTATAATTCATATAACATATTAATTAAAATCCTGTAAGCCACTCGGTTCTCATCTATCATATAAGAATTAAGAACATCCAATAAGGAGACAATCACTCACAGCAGTGTGTTGAATGCCAGTTGATTTTCCAAGTAACTCATGCTCCTTCAAGAACAAGAGTTCTCCGTGTATGGGAAGAAAATGTTGTGGCTTCACAATTCTGAGCACTTCCTCCTGCAGGAATTTATATATATAGTTACAAATAATATGTCATGTCAAAGACAAAAACCATACAAAGTGATGCAGATTAAAAGAAAGATATCAGCTGAGATATGGCAAACTGAAAAATGCAACAAGATAAAGCAATTAGTTTGGCAAGGCTTGATTATCCACGTTACATTTCATTATCCTGATGTCTAATAAAAGTATAAAACCATGTCCACTTTTCCTTTAGAAATAAGAATATTCTTCAAATTCTTTTAGGTTTCTAATGATTAGATGGTGTTGCATATATATCTAATTTATTTTTTACAGAAATGGAAAAGAAAATGAAAGTTTGAACAAAAAGGAAGAAAATAGGTGATACTCAATATACAAACCTACCAATTCACCACGATACGCATGACCAGATGTGTGTAGACATTCTTTATTCCCCATGACTATTGTTGATCCAATCTCTGATATTCGGTTTAGCATTTCCATAACACGAGACTCGTTACTGGGGATAATCTAACATTGATATAAACACAAGACAAGTTTACAACATAAACTGATTTTTAGATAAAAACTTTGGAGAATTATCCTTTCCTTTTGCAGAAATATTTTCAGAAATTAATATAATCAAAAGTTCATGCTCAAAGATCAGAAGCTATTACTAGAGTAGTTTGAAATCTGAAAGTAAAAAGAGTACATTGTATGTTCATCCACTGATATCAGTTCCTTAGCAACCTAGGAAGGGCAAAAACTTCAAAATTATATTAAACTAGTATCATACACTTCACGGACACTACAAATACTTCTGTTGAGATATTGATATTTAGTATAGTATAATTGGTTGGTATCTTTTGGAATTATGATAGGATTGCATTCCTATTTAGATTATATCTCTCATGTATATAAATAGTTGTTTTAACCTTTTCAATATAATGAGAAATATTCATATTCAAGTACTCCTAACCTAACTGCATTTTTTTATTTCACTTATAATTTCTAAACTTCTATACCAACACAAAAGAGAAGACCACCATCATTAGAAAACTTAGAGATTTTATTGTGTTTGCATTTAGAGATGTCAATTTGCATCTGGTAGCGGTGATCCCCGTGAGAATTATCTGTTCGGAGCTCCAAAGTTGAGGATTTTTTCCCCCGTGGAGACGGGGATGGAGAAAAGTTCCCCCGATGACACTTTAGAGAAAAGTTACTGATGCAAGATGTTTTTATTTCAAAAAAAAAGAAAGATGCAAAATATATGTATTTTTTTTTTTAAAAACGGAAGAAATAACGAAATACTAGTGTCATAGTTTTGATCGAAAAAGTATAGAAATTTTCTTAATATTCGATCTCCGTGGGGATCTGTGGGGATGGAGAAAAATCTTCCCCCGTGGCGGGGATCGGGGATGGAGAAAAAATTGGGGGGCAGAGCGGAGAGCGGGGAAGCATCCTCCGACATTCCATGCCCCGTTGACATGCCTAACTGTATTGACTCCATGTTAACTTTTAAAAATTTGATTTGTTTTTTGATTTAAGATTTGTGTTTTATTATGTTAATCTTTTATGAATTTTATACATGATATCATAGCCATGTTGTATCATATAGTCTTCTAAAAATGTCATATTTCCATGCCCCATGCTGTATCCATGATTTCTATAGCACAACCAAAGTGGTTTAATGAATTAAAAGCTAGATACCCAATTTATCATACCTTAGCAGAATACAACAGAACGTCTTCCTTTGTCAGTTTAAAGCATGACTATTTCCGTAAGATGCGAGATTTAAGGCAGCACGTGGTTCTGCCTGACACAATAGCAAATCTTTATTCATATGCCATAAATTCGCTCCCTGTCTGTGATAGATGGAAATATATGGCCTTAAGAGAACTTTGAAAGTATCTTACTTGAGAACCCGTAGTCACAATCAGCAAATCCTTAGGCGCATAAACATCAATATCCTCTAGTTTCGCCTATGTAAAATTAGAAATAACTATGAACAGGCAACATAAATAAGAGTCAAAACGATTCAAATTTCAAAAAAGACAATTTCCTATCTCTTTGGGCTTTGCTGACAATCAACAAGAGTCAAAGCCAGTCATTGTCTAAGGTAGGACTGTATCTACCACGCCCTCTATTTACATATGATCAAATTTATGGTGTATTCAGAACAAAAGAGGGGGTTGAAAATGATTTTGGATGAAGATTGCAAAATATGCACTTCAACAAACAATGTTTTGTATTCTGAGGTCTTTGACAATCTTTAATCAAACAGGTACATATTTAAATCTCAAACTGTATTATATCTAATAAAGTATTTTAAATTCATAATGACTTACAATATACCAGAGTTGTTAATCCCTGATAGCGGGGCGGAGCGGCCGACCTCCGGGAATGGGAATAGTGGGAATAGCGGTATCCCAGATAGCGGGAAAAAAATATACATTATCAAGTTTTATATACTAATGTATTGAAGTTGTTCTTTATTGTTTTTGCAGTTCAATTTGGAGCACGGAAGCAAGTATGACTTGCAGACAATTTACAATATTTTTTTTGGCAATCTTCATGTTGTATTCACATCAAACTTATACTTGCAATAAACACTTGAGATGTATAACATGTGGCTTTGTGCTATTTGTTTCCCTTATGTGGAATTGTGGCTATATCGTTCTAATATTTTTCTAGATATTGTTAGCTTGTTGAGTAACCCACATTTTGTTTCCAGCAGATGTTGTTGGATTTTATGAATATGGTTGCTGATTTTTTGTAAATACTTAATTCAGAGGATGCAGTTTTTATTTTAATTTTACCTTGATTGCAATGCATTGGTCCTTTTAAATTTTTAACTATTAGTATTCATATGCACACAAAAATTGACGGTGTAAGTTTTGCATAAACTTAACCTTAAAATTCTCTCCCCGAGTGTTGCAGACGGATACTCACAAAATTTGTTATTTACATGTGAGCTGAAGTAGGTCATGTCATGGTGAGAGCTTATGCTATTTATAGGGTGTTGTAACTAACTGAGTTTTTTACATGTGAGCTGAAGTAGGTCAAGTTATGGAGATAGCTATGCTATTTATAGGGTGTTGTAATGTAACTAACTGAGTTAGTTACAACTACGCTGACTCCGCATAGAATAGAGTTTGTTGTACCTTCTAGACAGTTCTAAACATCCTAATCTGTTTCCTAATTATAAGCAAAGCAGTTACTGATATTAAGACTTCTAATCTATTAAGTCTTCTTCAACCTCCCGGTCCCATTTTCCAAACTCTCAGTTCTTAACATTATCAAAGAAATCAAGCCCAGCCACCAAATTAAAAAACAAAGAACGCAGGATGACAAAAAAAATATACACATGTTTACTACCAAAGTGGACGGATCAATTGGAGACTTTCCATCCTTCCAAGCTGCATCCAAATATGTCCTTAAAGACATGCCAGCAAACACCTGGTAGAATAGTCACAAAACTACGGGCTTTAATCAAATAAAATATACAAGCTAAGAAATAAAATAAACATACCAACTTTCTGCCAGTCAAATCAGCAGCGGCTTTCACACTTCCAAGACGATTAATATTTGATGAAAACTGGGTTGTTATAACCCTTCCATTGGCAACTGAAATATGCCTCAATAACGCATCAGCTACAACAGACTCGCTCATTGTCCTTCCAGGTGATTGTACATTTGTTGAATCGCTCATCATCTGTAAAGCAATTCCAAAAGACTTTTAGTTTCTATCCTTTGACAAAATTTAAGAAAAAGGTGAGGTATATTCTACATGTGTTGTGATACCCAGGCACGGAGTGGAAAATGAGAAGGAACCAACAGAGTTTTAGTGCATGTTCAAGCTACAACAACCTCAGACCTACACATTCACGGGCAAAACAGATATAATTTACTATAACCAGGAAGAGTATATGCATTAGCCACTCATTGATCAAACCCAAAACACTCAACGTGAATTATGTGAACATCTATTGGCTTAACCCGTCCATTTCCGCCATAATATCCCATGAAAAATAATTGTGAGGTCAGGTACATGTCAAATCTACCCCAAATTTAAATAAAAGCCATTTATAACATATTTTAATTTCATCAAACAATTGAGAGTATAGCTAACTGATACCATTGAAAAAATAAATCTCCAAGACTGCACCTCATAAGTCAAAATTTTAAAAAGTAGAAAAATCCTACCCTTTTGAGCTCCTATACCAGCACAAGACTAATCATAAAAGAAAATGGTCTATTTTACTTGCCACCCAGAGAAACATCATAGCAATTCAAAACACAAGTGACTCACCAATGTGACTCCTTCTTTGGAGAGTTCCTCTAGAGCTTCACGGTCGAAAACTTTACCATCTAATGGTGTTTCATCAATCTGTTGAATCAGCATGTTCAGCAACAGGAGATTCGTGGTTGACGGAAGGTACAAAACATAGAGAAACAAATTAAAATTCTAACCTTCCAATCCCCAGTATGAAGAATAGTACCATCAGAACAGCGAAGAACTAATCCACAGCAATCCGGAATAGAATGGCTCACTCTGATAGGCTCTATCTCAAATGGCCCAGCTACAAACTTCTTCCTTGTTCTAAATACTTTTAGTCGGGATGGAACATAAATACCATGATCCTTCAAAAGTTTTCTTATAAGCTGTTAAAAATAACAAGGGGTTACCTTCTATGGATTGCAATGAACAAAATAAGCAATGTGCAACAATTTTCATTACAATAAATATTAAAACAGAGACACACAATAAAGAATTTAAGAAATTAGTCAACTTCAAACAGAGCATTACCATTGATTCGTATGACAAATGAACTAATTGGAAAGCTTAACAAGAATAAAAAGATTTCTCTTTACCTCCATTGTAAACGACGATGCAAAAATTGGTGTTTGAGAATCCAACACTGGGATGACCTGATGAACCAGTTAAAAATTAAAGTAACTCTGAGCATATATACAAAAATAACAGAATATATAGTTTTAATAAAAGAATAATAATCAATTAGATTGAATGAAAGAGAAGAAACAGAGTATTTGAGAATATAGCGAAATGCTTTTTCATAACATTATCACTTATTAAATTCTGAGATAAATAAAAATACCAATGACAGAACAGAAGCAATCTGATTCACATCACAAAAGATTTATATGTATGGCTGTTTTACTTTTGAGTTTCTCTTGGTCTTACAAGGCCTACCGCACACTTTTTGGGTGTATGTAAGACACTTAGACTGCAGCTTTGTCAGTAAAACATTTTAAAAATATTATACCTTGCCAAGCAAGGACGGCAGTCACACAACCATTACTTTAAATGTTTCATATAGCTTGTTAAAAGAATACATAATGAATAGCCAGTAAATATGTCCACCTAGTCCTTAAACATGCTATTATCCAAAAGTCACTAATTATAGACCTAATCTATTTGATCGTAGTTGTATATCCTTCTTGAAGCCCGTTGCATTAACTTAAAATTATCATAGTGATGAATGAAGGCACCAAATACTGGTTCATTTACAAAAATATGTGTTCTTGTTATAGTGCGTCTTCATTTCTTATAGCAGAAGGCACCAAACAATGGGCATTTTATCCTGCGACAATACTCGAACAAATCTAATGGAATAAATCAGAGAGAACTAGATGACAAAAGAAAATAGTTCCTTGGAATAGGAAGCATTACCCAAGGCAATGCACCAATATGATCTTCATGACCGTGTGTTATAACTACTGCTTCAATTTTGTGGCTCCATTTTTTAATAAACGTTGTGTCAGGTATAATCTTTTGGACCCCAAGCTCATCATAGCTGAAACAAGTAAGTAGTGTATAAATAACAGGTAAGTTAGCAGAGAATGCAAATGAAAATCAGAGCAAAAGACAATCATGCAGAAGCAATTTGATAGCACTTTGAAAAAATTTAAATCATTTTCATAGAGAAAATATCCCGCAGTCTTCATAACTGTAGGATGCAATGCCACTTTGACTAATACAACATTTTAAAATCTCTCCTATGCAGACAGGATGGAATTATTCAATGTGCTAAGTATGAGTGATAAGTCATAGCCACACAATGTATAAACGAGAGGGAATGGAGTTGCAAGCCGTACTCTGGGAACATGACTCCAGCGTCAATGAGGATATAACGATCATGGTTCCCCACAAGCATGCAATTCATTCCAATTTCACCCAACCCACCAATAGGAAGAACACGAAGGGGTGGCCCATCTGATCCTTCGTAAAATTGCTCCATCCTGCGTTGAACAGAGTCTTCCATGCTTTTTTTAGGACCTTCTATTCTTCTTGATCTTTTTTGCAGTACTTTGGCTACATCAATATCTACTCAAAACAAACAATATAAATACAATAACACAGATTCAATATATAAATACACAGCCATTGAACTGATTAAAATTATAAGCGGAATTGAAAAAAATGAAAAAACTAAACAAAACAAAAACATCAATATGATGTATTACTTGACAGATTACTACAGAAAACCATATGAGATTAATCCAATTTAATTCAAATTTCAAAAAACTAAACTATTGGTATCAAAATTGAAATGAAATAGGAGACAAGGTGAGTTACTTGGGAGAGCATTGGAGGGAAAAGAGTAACGAGAGGAACGACTCCTTGTAGGGTGAAGACGATGTCTGCTATGGAAAAGGAGAGTGTGAGTAGAGAGGGAAATTGAATTACGAGTAACCATTTCTCAGAGAGAAAAACGAAACCCTAACGATTTGTGGTGTTGGTGGGGGAAATGGAATAATGGAAGAGGGTTTTGGTAGGAAATGAGATGTTACTCGGAGAGAGTTACGTTCGAAGCGGGAAACGGGTATTGCGCTTCACTGCTTTCTTTCTTACAAAACAATAGACAAATACGGCGAGTACAGAGTACTAGTATTTGAGTTTAAATATACATTTTGATAATTTTATTTTTATTTTTAATTCATGTAATTTGTTTGTTTTTTTATTTTTATAAATATATTTTATCATTTTATTTTTTTATTGTGTTTTTTAATCTTTATAAAATTGATTTTGATCTTTAATATATAAAATATTTCATTATAGTTTCTTTAATATAAATATTGAAGAATTAATCTTCATATAAATTAATTTTGTATGGACTAGCAAGTGAGTAATGATTAAAACAAAATTAATATATATTTGATTTATATTGAAAAAAAATTAAAATGTGAGTTGAAATCACTGTAATATTTTTGGATTAGTCAATAGTCTTCTAATTGAGACTAGGTCAATCGAACAGTAACTTGAATAATTAAAGTTTAAATGTACACTTGGTTCTTCTTTTTGATTTTTTTTAATTGTGTTTGAATATTGTAAAACAAACTGAGTGAGACTGAGTGAAATAAAGTTAAAAGGAGTGAAGTGGAATAAAGATGTGATTTTGTTATTTACATATTTTACGATGGAATGAAATAATTTTGTCATCCCACTCAAATCGAATGGTAAAGAAAATGAAGGGAAATGGTTGGCAGAAATTGTTTTTAGGAGAAAGACAAGTGTTATAACAAGAAAACGGTATGACCTGCGTTCGAACACTTGAGGATAAAAGGGATGTACGTCTAGATAATCATTTTTAATCTAATTTTGTTTGTAAAACAAAAAGATTTGACACGAATCGAGTTCCAATGGATGGATCAAAATAATCCAATAATGAATTGTATAGTATAATGAAAATGCAACAAAAAGTAATAAAGTTGGGACATTTCTTCCAATTAATGAAGGTCATTTTAGTCATTTTGTGATGTTTTTCGATAACTCAAGACAAATTAAGATTAAGTAAGGATTGAGAAAGGTGACTAAGTCGTTAAATTATGATTAAGAGCAATGTCCATTTAGTAATTAGGCAAAGTTGTAGGGACGTTTTATGCAACCTTTTGTTTTTTAAGTGGGATATTTTTGTCTTTTGAAATACAAGGTATATAAGGAGAAAACTTAGAGAAATCATAAATGGTCTTTCATTTGTATCTCCTTTCATACTTGGAATTGAGAGAAAATGTGAGAATTTTTCTTGCATGCAAGGTAATCCATCACCATAAGCACTTTCTTAAGAAGAAAGTAATTAATTGTTGGTGGAGCAAGCAATACTTCAAGATAAATGAATGGACGATTAAGGAAAGTTGGGATATAAATGAGGAGATTTCTTGATAACACATAGGGAGCACAAAAAACGGAAGAATGAGGTGGGATATTTTACTCAAAGAGCAAGCTGGCAACGCATAGAAGGAACCGTGAGCATCATCTTCTTCTTAAAAGAGGTGGGTTTTCTTAAGTTTTGATCATACTTAACAATATATAGACTTTAATGGCATGCATGATTTTTCTGAATTGATTCAAAAAATTTCCTGAATAAGGAGATACAACGATGTTTGTAGGAATTGAGCTAGGGTTTCCTTGAATTGAGTCAGGAATCCTATTTTGGCTAAAAACGTGGATTTTTCTTGTCCTAAGCCCCAATTTAAGGTATTTAATGATCTTAAATATTAACGGGATAAATCTATGAGTGATTTTCATTGGGGATGAAGGTGGAATATGTCATATAAGTTTGAGGTAATTTAGGTTAATAGAAATCCCAAATACTAAGTATTCCTATGGGGCTAATCTTGTCTTGTATAAAAAAGTAAATACCTTGAGTGACTACAATGATGAGGACAATAAAACACTCTTGATATGTGATTATAAGAAAGTAATATACGATTAAGAACCAAGAGTTGTTAGACATAAGTGATTTAATCATTGCCACTAGGCTAACTAATAACTATTAATTAGGCTAATTAATACTCCCTCTGTCCCAAAATAAGTGTCGTATTTGTAAAAATTATTTATCCCAAAATAA